>NW_028125527.1:0-237570 GCF_965194825.1 Balaenoptera physalus | reverse complement strand
AAATCACAGAGGTTTCAATGCTCTTATTCCTGGAATTGAATTCTTCCTAATAATTTTACATTCTCCATGCTACCTACCACATTACACCACATGCTATATAGTAAAGTTCTCTAAGTAAGCTTCAGGCCCATACCCCAAAATATTTTTATATATCCTTCCTGTGCTAATAAACTCTCATTGTTTTTACCATCATTCTACTGACCATTTTCTCAGGAATATAATTGTATAACAAGCTCACACTGGTTAATGGTATCCCCATTCTAATAAAAAACATGAAACCCATAAGCTACAGAAGCATCCAACAAATATTTTCCTAAAACAGTCCACCACATCAATACTACTTATAATGGCTATTATCATTAATCTAATATACTCTGGTCAAAGAGCACAATGAATAACAAGAATCTTTAATCCAGCAGCATCCACCCTCATGACAATCGCCCTTGTCACAAAAGTAGGACTTTCCCCATTTCACTTCTGAGTGCCTGAAGTCACACGAGGCATCCCATGAACAGCAGACCTGATGCTATCAACATGACAAAATTGCACCCCTATCAGTTTTATACCACATGTCACCATCCATCAACCTAAATATACTATTAATCATAGTGATATTATAAATCATAGCTGGAGGCTGAGGCAGACTTCGCCATACTCACCTGGAAAATATTACACCCTCCTCATCAATTGCCCATATAGGATGAATAACAGCTCTTATAATGTATATTCAGATTATAACAATCCTAAACATACTAATTTATATCATAACAACACTATCTTCTTCTTATTTATGCCCAGATCATGTACTACAAGAGTATCATTATCACACACATGAGATAAAACACCTCCCATCACAATCATTTTCCTCACCATTATAGTATCATTAGGACATCGCCCATCACTATCAGGCTTTCTACCCAAATGAATAATTATCCAAGAGATAACAAAAACGACAACATCATTCTACCAACACTAATAGCCATCATAGCAGTCCTCAGCATATATTTCTACTTGCAGCTAACATACTCCACATCACTAACTATATTCCCTTCATTAAACAACACAAACACAAAACAATTTGAACATACAAAGAAATAACCTTCCTATCATTACCAATCATAATACCCACACGGTTACTACACACAACACCCATTCTATCGGTGCTGGACTAGGAATTTAGGTTAGTTCAGACCAAGAGCTTTCAAAACCCTAAACAAGTGAAATTTACTTAATTCCTAAAAATAAGGATTGCAAGACTTTATTCTACATCAATTGAATGTAAAGCAAACACTGTATTGAAGCCAAATCTTTACGAGATTGATGAGTTTTAACCCCAGGAAACTTTAGTTAACAGGCAAATCCTCTAGTCAACTGGCTTCAGTCTACTTCTCCTTCATTTGAGAAAGAAAAAAAGAAAAAAAAAAAAAAAGGCAGGATAATCACTGGCAGAATTGAAGCTGCTTCTCTGAAGTTACAATTCAATTTGTTGATTCACCACAGGGTTTGCCAGAAAGAGGGCTCAATCTCTGTCTTTAGATTTACAGTCTAATGCTAACTCAGTCATTTTACCTCGGTTCATACACTGCTGATTATTTTCAACAAATCACAAAGATATCGGCATTTTATATTTACTATTTGGTGCTTGAGCTGGAGTAGCAGGCAGCACCTTAATTATATTAATCCAGGCTGAGCTATGCTGACCTGGACCGCTACTTGGAGATGCCCAAATCTGTAAGGTTGTCATAACAGTCCCTGCACTTGTAATAATTTTCTTTATAGCTGTACCCGTTATGATTGCAGGCTTTGAAAACTGACTTGGGCCACTAATAACTCGGACACCTGAAGTAGCATTTCCCCCAATAAATCATATAAACTTTTGACTACTTCCCCCATCATTCTTACTCCTACTCATATCACCAATAGTAGAAGCTGGTTCTGGTACCAGTGGGACGGTGTATTCAGCTCTAGCCTGCAATCTGGCCCATGCAGGAGCCTCTGTCGACCTAACTGTTTTCTCCTTACATTTAGCAGGTGTCTCCTCAATTCTTGGTATTATTACTTTTATTACTATAGTCTTTAATACAAAACCAGCAGTCATATCCCAATACCAAACACCATTATTTGTTTAATCTTCCCCAACTATAGCCATATTACTATAATTACCAATCTCAGTCCAAGCAGCCAGAATTGCCATGCTGTTAAGAGATAGAAATCTAAACACTACTTTCTTTGACCCTGCAGGAGGAGACCGAATCCTATAGCAACACCTCTTTTGATACTTTGCTCACCCTGAAGTCTGTATTCATGGCCTAACAGGGTTTGTTATAAACTCACATAGCATTACCTACTATTTAGGACAAAAATTGCCTTTCAGCTATCTGGGAATAGTATGAGTCATGTCCATTGGTTTTTTTAGGAGTTCTCTTGTGGGCCCATCATATGTTTACCATAGGGATAGCTGTGGACTCAGGAGCATACTTTGCATCAGCTACCGTAATTACTTCTATCCCTACAGGAGTAAAAGTATCTAGCTGATTAGCAACTCTTTATTTAATTTTTCTTTTTCTTTCCTTTTTTTTTTTTGGCTGTGTTGGGTCTTGGTTGCTGCGCATGGGCTTTCTCTGGTTGCGGTGAGCGGCAGCTACTCTTCGTTGCGGTGTGCGGCCCTTTCATTGCAGTGGCTTCTCTTGTTGCAGAGCACGGCCTCTAGGCGCGTGGGATTCAGTAGTTGTGGCTTGCGGGCTCTAGAGGGCAGGCTCAGTAGTTGTGGCACACGGGCTTTTTGCTCCGCGGCATGTGGAATCTTCCCAGACAAGGGCTCGAACCCGTGTTCCCTGCATTGGCAGACGAATTCTTAACCACTGCGTCACCAGGGAAGTCCCTGGTTAGCAACTGTTCACGGAGGTAATACTATATGACCTCCCACTATATTATGAGTTTTAGGCTTTAGTTTTTCTTTTTACAGTAGGTGGTTTGACAGGAATCATCTTAGTCAACTCATCCCCAGACATTGTCCTCCAGGATACATACTATGTAGTAGCACACTTCCATGACCTAATGTCCATGGGAGCAGTCTTCACTATTATAGGAGGCTTTCTACACTGATTCCCACTATTCTCAGGTTATACAGTTAACTCAGCATGAGCAAAAATTCACTTCACAAGTATATTTGTAGTAGTAAATAT
The DNA here is from genome assembly GCF_965194825.1 of Balaenoptera physalus. NCBI lineage: Eukaryota > Metazoa > Chordata > Mammalia > Artiodactyla > Balaenopteridae > Balaenoptera > Balaenoptera physalus. Next base: position 234,385 of record NW_028125527.1, on the reverse strand, counting down.
GACTTCCTGCAGCACTTTCGTGGCCTCTCAGGGATGTCACTACGTTAGTCTGAGTACCCTGAGGCACACACAACATGAAATATTTTGTCTTTAGGCTCATTCATCTCAGTAGCAGCAGTAATGCTAATAATCTTCATACTTTGAAAAGGATTTGTGTCTAAACAAGAAGTCTTAGCAGTGGGAATTGCTACTCCTAACCTAGAATGGTTACACGGATGTCCTCCACCATATCCTACGTTTCAAGATCCTACCTATGTCAATGTAAAATAAGGAAGGACTCAAGTCCTTTTCAACCAGTTTCAAGCCAACACCATAACAATTATGTCTTCCTCAATAAATGAGATAAAAGTAAAAAGTGATGTAGCTTTGTCAAAGTTAAATGATAGGCTAAAATCCTGTATATGACTAAGGCATATCAATTTCATCTAGGCTCTCAAGATACAACATCACCGATTATGGAAGAACTTTTACATTTTCTTCATCACACATTAATAGTGATTTTTAAAATAAGTTCTCTAGTCCTCTATATCATTTCACTAATATTGACATCTAAACTCATAGGCATACAATAGATGCACAGGTAGAGAAAATGTGAACAATTTACTAGCTATTATTGTAATCTTAATTGCCCTATCATCATTGTGAATCCTTTACATGACACATGAAATCAATAACTCTTCCCAAACCATAAAAAACTATGGGTCAGTAAAGATACTGAAGCTACAAATACACAGATTACGAAGATTTAAATGTTGACTCCTCTGTAATCCCCACATCAGAGCTAAAACCAGGAGAATAATGCCTAATAAAAGTCAACAACCGAGTAGTTAGGGATAGTCATTGAATATTAGTTTCATCTGAAATTGTTGTACACACCGGAGTTGTTCCTTCTCAGGCCTAAAAGAAGCTGCTATCCCAGGACGCCTAACTTAAGGAATCCTAATATCAACAGGACCCGGCCTATGTTGTGGACAAGAGAGCTCGTTTTCCTGAGTTCAAAGACAGGACAGAGGGATATGTCTGAGATATGGGGTGAATCTGCAGCCCATGGGGATGCACTCTCCAAGCTCCAGTATAGGAATGGGGCCTCTAGGGTCCCAGGCCACCCACCACGCCCTCTGGAGCAGGATCTGGGCAACATTCCCTGTCAGTGATGAGGCAGCCCTAGCACTTGTCACGGCCCGATGTCGTGTCCTATGTGGGCCCCATGCTCTTGGGACCACACCCCACACTCTGCAGGTCCATGCTACAGGGTCCTTCATGCCTCAGGAGTAGAGACCACACAGCAAGCAGTTCCCTCCCCAACCAGCAGGAGGAGGGGAGGAGAGCAGGGGCACCAGGGGACTCTCACTCAGACAACAACACCCCAGCGGTGCCAGCGGGGACAGTGATGATGCAGATGAGGCACAGACCAAGAGATGGGACCAGAGGACCCAAAAGGCAGCTGGTCAGGTCCTGGCTCACCTGCACCCCGGACACCTTTGTCCCGCATACACCCCCTTCCTCATACACCCTCTCCTTAAATGCAGATTCTTCAGATGCGAACAGGCAGAGCTTCAGACTGAAAGTCAGCTCTTCCAAAATGACCCGTCAGCAAACACTGCAGGATTCCACTGCAGTGGGTGCCCTGCAGTCGACAACTCAGGGACTGAAGTGGATATCGGTGCCAGGGGCAGTGGGAGGGAATGGGGAATGAGACTTTCATGGTTGTGGAATTTTGGTTTTGCAGGACGAAAAGTTCTAGTGATGGTGGTGATGGCTCCACGAGAAAGTGAATCTATCCGATGCCTCAGAAACGTGCACTTAAAATGGTGATGATGGTAAAGGGTATGTGACGTGTGTTTTATTTCACTTAAAATAAATTCTTAAAATAATGTCTTGTTAATTGAGATTCCATTTCGACTCCCCTTCATCACAAACGTCGGAGGCCCAGACACAGTCCCCTACCTTAGGGGCCATCACGGTACCCTCACAGAGCACATGGGAGACCATTCTTAGGGGGGGCTAGTCTGTGCTCACCTGACCTCTGTCCAGCGGGACCCAGGCAGTGGTGACCCCCATAGATTAGACATATGATATGCTATAGTATTAATACGATACCACCAAGTGTTGTCACTCACCGGAACACAGAGCAGCAACCCACTCAAACATGCCTGACCTCATATGATTGTGACAAGATGAAGAGAAGAAAAGGAACCACAGGTTAATCAGGACAACACCCTTAATGCAGAGGTTGGAAATCTCAAAGGGGACAGGACACACTGCAGGCAAAGAGCGCATATGCGGTCTCGCCATCCATGTGATCCTGACCCATGCAGGTATGGTGAGACCCACACAGTCCCCTCACCCTATACCTGGGGCCACACATCCACACTCACCAGGGTGACCCACCTCCCCAGACCCCTCCACCTGGGTCACATGTCCACAGTCCCAGGGTGACCTCACCTCCCCAGACCCTGCACCTGGGGTCACACGTCCCCTTGGTCAGGACACCATGGCTCTGCAGGGGGCTCCCCCAATGTGGAAACAAGCTGGGTCCCTGGGACCTCCTGGGATGGGAAAAAGTGTCAGGTGGGTCTCCTTTCCCCACACTTGTCCCAGAGGAGTCCTCCTCTTCTCACTTTGGTTCTGTGTGATTTGAACTGTTTGTACAGCTTTCATACTAAAGTTGAACACACGACCCTGGTGCTGGCATGCTCGGTCCTTTCTCGTCTCACTTACATGTTGAGAAAACTCACAGGACAGCAGGGCTGAAAGCCGAGGGGCAGCTCTGGACTCTGCTGAGTAGGGACGGTAGACTGGAGGGAGAGCTCAGCAGCAGCCTCAGCTGTCACCCATCGGCCTTTTGCCCCCATCTGCGTGCCCTGCAATCAATTCAGCAGCTAAACCTGCTTCCCTATGCACCATGCACGTGCTGGTAAATTGGAATTATTGCCAGGTAGTCCTCCTGAGGATTCTCCATGAGCCCCAGGGAAGGTGAACCTTGCAGGGATTAAGACTAAGGCCCCGACCATAGCACTGACCCTTGGGAGGACCAGGTCACCACACTCAGAAGAGAGGCTGTTACGTAGACAAGCCCACCTCAGCTCCAGACCCCAGACATCTAAGCACTGACATTCAGATGCAGGCACGGAGCTTCCCAGTACTGAGGCCAGGCCGGGTCTCTACCCAGGTCCCCATAGTCCTAGCGTACACAGAACATGGTCAGGTCTAAATCTTCTTATTATAGACAACACATGGTCAGCTCTAAACATAATCAGTAGACAGGACATGCAGAGGTCTAAATCTACCATGTAGACACAACTTGATCATGTTTAAACTAGCTTAGGGCTGATCTCATAGGGGGTACAGATCACACACATGGATCTCTCATCTTTGGACACCCACGTCAGGAAACTGAACAAAATCTTTGTCATTAAACATTTCAACAGGTAAAACAGAAATGTTCCCAATTTCTCTGGCCACCTGATGGTCAGGATCCACGGGCGAGCCACGAACTTCTTAGAGTGCAGCCCAGTCTGCTGCCAGGACAGACAAGAAGTGGCCTGATTCCAGCCTCCCAGGCTTCCAGAAGGAGGCGGCCACACTGCAAGCCAGGTCAGGAGAGTCCTGCATGGTCCGGGCCGGGAGATCCGGTCTGTCCATTCGGCTGGCCGATTCCGGGCGGGGCGCTCAGGGCCGCTGAGAGCCCTGCACTCAGGTCCTGCTTCCCTGCAGCGTGTGCGTGTGCGTGTGCGTGTGCGTGTGCGTGTGTGTGTGTGTGTAGAGGGGGCGGTGGCTGACGGCTCCCATGGTTCCCAACCCGGGCACCGCGCTGTCTTCGAGGGGAGGCACGGGGAGAGGTAGGGGCACAGAAGCCGTTGGAGAGGAGAACCCACCGCGGAACTCCTTGCACACTGGCTCGCCCCACCCGGAGACCCGCCTGCCCATCGTGGGCCGCATGTCGCCCCCCAGTCCCCCACCCCCGAGGGCAGGGTGCCTGCTCTTTCAACAGCACAGGGTCTCACATGAAGGAGACCCAGTGTGGACTGTCAGCCCCCGACTCCTGATGCTGTGTTTAGGGGGAGAATGAACCCCCTTGACTGGGCGATGGGACCCTGTGAGGAAAGAGGTGGCGGCCCGATCCAAGTCGGGGCCTGGCTGAGATATGAGGAAACAGGAGCCAAGGGCAGGGCCTGGAGGCCAGGCCAACAGGAGGGGCACCCCCAGCCTTGGCCGGGCTCTCCAACGGTGACATTGTTGCTTTAGGGGACCTGGGACAGGTGACTGAATGTAATGGGAGTCTAAACTGGACCCTGAATGCGGCTTAAAGAAGGTGTGAAGGATGTTACTGAGACAGTGACAGTCATTGGAAGACAAACTCTGTGTCAGGATATCCTGCTCCATCCATTTAAATCCCTGAGATCTGTGACCTTTACGTGGCTACGCAGGATTGTTAGAGCAGCTGCGTGCGGATATATCTGGGGCACAATTCAGTCTGCAGCCAACTTGCAAGTGGTTCCAGCAAACACACAGGTGTGCGCACAGGCAGGCACAGCACACACACAAACATATGCACGTGCACAGCACAAATATATTCACACACTAGCATGTGAACACACATGCACCCATATGCCTATGCACACACTAATGTGTGCAAGTTCACATACCTATCCACATGCACAGCATATTTATGCAAACAGGCACATGCACACGCAAAGCACACACACAGGGAATAAAGTGAATCCGTAAAGCATTAATTCCTGAACACAAGTGAAGCTGACATGTATTTTTCCCTTTTCTTAGCCTTGATGTTTTCCACAACAAAAAGTTTAAGAAAAAAGTTAATGGCAAATGACTTTTGATTCATAGGACTTTCTGATTTTATTCCACAAATATTATGACAGCAGAAATGAATGTAGATATTACATGTGTCCACTAATGGAAGAATGGAGAAGAAAAACACGGTCCATCAATACAAGGGAATGCTATTCAGCCTAAAAAGGAAGTCAATTCTGACACAGGATGCAGCAGGGATGAACCTTGAGGGCATTATGCTCAGTGATGTAAGCTAGACACAAAAAAACAAACAGTGCTTGATCCACTCATACAAGGCCCCTAGAGCAGTCGGAAATATAGAGACATAAAGTAGGATGTTGAGGGCCAGAGGCTGAGGGAGGGACAATGGGGAGTGAGTGTTTAATGGGGACTGTTTCAATTTTGCAAGATGTAAAAGTTCTGGAGGATGATGGTGGTCAGGTTTGCACAACAGTGTGAATTACTTCCTGACCCTGAAATGTGCACTTAAAAATGGTTAAGATAGTACATTTTATGTTATGTGTACCAGACCACAATTTTTAAAACTTTTCCAAAAACAACAGGAAATAGTCCATGAACACCACAAGATGCACAACTTCACTAACAAGAGAGGGATTAAAGCCATAAGAAAAATACTGTGCATACGCCTACCAGAATGGCAGACATGAAAGACATAGTATCAAATATCAGCAGGATGTGGAGCAATGGAAAGCCTGGTACGCAACGGGGGGATGCAACCACTTCTGAAGCAATCGGGCCTCAGATAACGAAGTCCGTGCACAGAGACCCACAGTGCTCCTCCCAGTTGAACACAAACCCACCAGCCCTGCACCAGGACACACGGACATGGACTGGCAGCCACAGGAGCCAAACCTGAAGGAACCTGAAGGCCATCACAGACGGATGCAGAAATGAACCATGCACGCTCCTATGAAGGAATATTCCACAGCAATGGAGTACATTTTGTTTAAAGGTAGTAAAACTATAAAAATTATTTTTTAAAGAAAACTATATTTACAAGATGAAAGAATCTATAATTCTGGCACCTAGGGATTGTCGAATGCTCCTAAAAATAGATTGCTGTGGAAACGTTTATTATAGGGAAATTGACATATTCTCTAGGAAGGACGCGGTGAATGGGCCTGCTACATTTTCTACATTGAAGACATGTACAGGTTTTGATGCTACTTCTGTTAAATCAAGTGGGGCTTCACTGGATTTCTGCTACTGCGGAGATAATCAAATTGTGGGTAGGGGTCAGGAGAAAATTAGTCATAGGTGTTCTTGTGTAATAATTACTGTTGAAAGTGTAAATGATCCATTTACCAGTAAGACTGAGAATAGAATAACTGCTACATTACTTCATATGAGATGATCGTCTGTGCTATTGTTCCTGGCGCTCCAGTGAGTGAGTATTTTGAATGTGAAGTTCATCCAGATCTGAGGATGGAATAAATGGCTAGGTGTGATATGGCTAATAGAAATAATATGCCTACATTTATACTAGTTAGTGGATAAGATATGGGAAGAGGAATTCATGTTGTGAGAGGCAGGGTTATGGCTAGCATTGGGGCAATAATATATAAATTGATGATGTTGATGGACATAGTGGTTCTTTAATAAGTAATTTGAATGCCTCAGCAATGGGTTGTAATCATCCATGGGGGCTGATGATTTTTGGCCCTTTCTGGATTTGTATATAGCCTAGGATTTTCCATTTGGTTAATATGAGGAATGCTATGGTGAATTAAATTGGGTAATTTGTGAAAGAATGTTGATTATAAACATATTCTTAGGAAGAGGACTTGAACCAGTGCAGAAAAAGTTTCAGTTTTACATAATTACCGGGCTCTGCCAGCGTAACGAACCCTGTTCTACAGTAGGGTATGTATAAATTAATTGAATGTAGATTATATCATCATTTAGTTTGAAGACATTTTGTAAAGGAAGCCGTATTGCTCTTGTCCTTTCATACTGGAAAAAATCTGCAATAGACAGAAACCAACCAGGATGACTCCAGTCTGAACTCAGATCACGTGAGACTGTAATCGTTGAACAAACAGACAATTAATAGCAGTTATACCGTTGAAATGTCGTGATCCAGCATCAAGGTCATAAACCATATTGCCCATATGAACTCCAGAATACAATTACACTGTAATCCCTAGTAAAACTTGTTCCATTGACCAGTGTTTTAGAAGAACAGGTGATAAAGCATTTTGACTAGCTGGCCTAAGTTTTAATCACTCAGAAGTGGTTTTATTCTCCAAAAAATAAATGGCGCATGGGTTCAAGACACACCGGCTTCAGTAGTTGTGGCGTGCAGACTCAGTAGTTGTGGCCCAATGGCTTAGTTGTTCCGTGGCACGTGAGATCTTCCCGGACCGGGGATCCAACCGGGTCCCCTGCATTGGCAGGCGAATTCTTAATCACTGCATCACCAGGGAAGTCCCAGATTCGCAGTCTCCCTTTTAATATACCTTAAGCCCAAAGAATCCATGGAAAATTGTTAGAGAAAATAAGGCAATAAAATATTGTAAGGACTATAACAGAAGCATATAGTACACAGTTCATATAGACACATCCCAAGCAGTTACAAAGTATATTAAAAGGGAGGCTGCAATTTTAAAAGAATAAGAAAAATTATACCCACAAACTCCCAATCTTTCCTGAAACGTTGCAATCTGAAACCCTATTGTAGGAAGCAGAAGATTCCAGGAGATATTCTACAAATGAAGGACTGCAAACCCTGTGGTTGGATAAGGAATTCTGGAAGGAAGGTATCCTCACCCAAGGAGAGCAGGTTCCTATACTTCTCTAACATCACATCCCTGTACAATTCCCATTGATCTTGGTCCAGGCATTCTCACTCCTCTTGACAGAAATCTATGGCCACATCCTGGAATGTCAGCAGTCCCTGAAATTAAACGTACACATGCCATGTGGCCACGGGAAGAGTTCATAATATGACCCAAGAAGAAAACAGCAAGTTAAGAGAAGGTTTTAATTTAGAAGAGTCTCTTCAATTATCCACTAATACATATATATATATATATATATATATATATATATATATATATATATATAATTTTTTTTTTACAAAGTAACTTTCTCTACCTTATTTCTAACTACAATAAAAGAGTATGGCATGTGATCCACAAAACCAATATAGAGACTATACTTGTCTGGAAAAGAAATGATAAAATGATGGTTTCAACACAGGCATATGCATTTTTGAGTGTTTTATTTATATCAAACTGGATAAAATGTGTGTATTTCTCATAGAGAAAAGACCTGTCGAGGTAGAAATGTACCTTTCAACTCTTCATGGGTACACGAGTACACTGGGGAGATTGTAAAAGTGCAGATTGTGATTCAGTAGGTCCGGTGGGCCTGAGTTCTATTTTTTTAACAAGCTCATTTTTAACTAGTGATGCCACAGTCTCTGATTCATTAACCACAACTGTGAATATCAGAGACATAATTAGAAAGGTAAAAATTCACATTTAATTTTGAACTTAAAGTGTTTTATGGATTTACACCTTTAATAGAATAGTGAGCACAGCAGCAACAATCATTTGTGAGTATTTACTATAGACTGTGTATGTTTCTAATTTTTTTGTGTAGGATTCCAGGAAAAAGGCCTGGGCTGCGGCCACAATGGGCGTGGCCCCCAGGCCGGGCCGCCCCTCCAGGACCCCCGACGGGGCCCTGCGCTCCTGGCGGCTCCCTCCCCCGCCGCCCCGCTCCCTCCCGGAAGGCCTCGGGGCAGAGCGGTCCCACCCACTGCGCGCTGAACAGAGCCCGCGTTTCCTCAGAGCTGGAACTCCCGGCTCAGGCGGCGTCTCTTCCCTCCGCCTTCACGGAACTGCCCCAGAGCCCGAGGGGAGGGCGACCTCACTGAGGCTGCCGGCTCTGGAGGTGCCCCGGCGGCCGAAGCCATGACAGTCGTGGGGACGGCGGGCCGGGTAAGTGGGCGCCGACCCTCCGCCTGGTCCGGTGCCCGGGCGGCAGCACAAGACCAGCTTCTGAGGGGCAGGGGTTCGCTGCCACCCGCCGCTGCTGTGCAGAAAGAGCGGCCTCCAGCGTCTGGTCCCCGGGAACTTCGGTCCGTCCTCTCGCCCCTGCCCTCGTCCTGGCTCGCGAGGCCTGGTGGGCGTGAGGAGGGGGTCGGCCTGAGCGTCCTGAGGGGAAACGGGGCAAGGGAGGCGCAGGGTCCGGCTGCAGCGTCAGCGCCCCTCTTCCCGACTGCGGGGAAAGCGGCTGAAAACTCCTCCCGAGGCGCGCAGGCCCCTTATTCAGCCGAGTCCCTCTGCGCTCCTTCCTCCCTGAGCTAAAGTACCGGGGGGAGGGGACAGGGCAGGGAACTGGCGCAGGTAATGGGGAACATCCAAAGGTGATTGTTAACTAAGGAAAACCAGCTCTCCCAAGGTGAGGAATGCGGCGCTTTTCTTTGCCTGGGCTCACTGAATTCCTTCCTTTGATATGCACCTCAGCTCTCTGGGGCCTGCATTCTGTATTTGCATATCCTGAGTGCCTCAGGGCCCGCCGGCTCACATTGGAGGGCTGCAAGTGCTGAAGACTGTGACATCCTTTGTTTACTGATAGGGCAAGAACTATTCCATTTCTCACAGGCCTGAGGGGCAGACAGTGGAAAAAAGTCAGAGAATCTCACTCGGCCTGTACTTTGGTTTACATATAGATAATATTTATACTTAACTGTGCTGATAGAGGTTCTCAAGTCCAATCAACTTGTTCTACTGCCCTCTATGTATCAATTTCTTCAATATAAGATAAATGCCTATAGAATTGACTTAATCCATTTAAATAGGATAATGATTTTGAAAGGAAACATAATAGAAATATAGCAATGAAACCTTTACCACTAAAGGCTGGGTCTGGAACACCCTAAATAAATGTTCCATTGTTAAAATATTGAAAGATGTAGTCAATGGAAATATCAACAAAAATGACAAATAATAAGGGTAGCAGAATGTTGAAATGTTCTATCTTTATCATTAAAGTGGCAGAAAATCATTTATTAGTAGGCACTGGGGGCAGAAGATGCCTGATTTTATATCTGTGTCATATTTGTGCAGTTGTTTCAACAAGTAACTTAAAGACAAAATGGAAAAACAAGGAGGTTTGTGCCTGAGATCATGTTGATGTGAAACCAGGGATGGCCACCTTGTGCCAGGTGAGTTAAGTTTACCTGGCAGGTAGACCGCAGAGCTCCTGGGAAGCAAGGGTTGGAATTTTTCTGCTGGGTGCCCCTTAGGTTCTGTGACTTGACTGACTGTGAGTCATGTTTCTGGAAAGACCTGATCACAGGAAAAGGGTGGGAATAGAGTGATTTGGGGAGCAGCTAACAACATTCATCACAGCTCACGGCCTGAATGAATTTTAAAGAAACAGGAAAACAAATGCTTCTTATGGAATCAGAGAATGTGAGGGCTGGACAATCCCAGAAAATGAGGAACACCCATCCCATTTTCCAGATGACAAAACAGAGGTCCAGCAAGGTGAAATCCCTCACCCAAGTTGCACCCGTCTCTCCTCCCCACTACGTGGTTCATGAAAGCAGGACTCTTCCTGTCTTGATCACTGCTGAACCCCAAAAAGGGCCAGGCATCTAGCAGCTGCTCCAAAAATTTGGGTTGACTGTAGGAACAATGCTATTTCTTTCTTTCTCACTCTTATTCAGGATTGTGCCAAGAACTCGCCAGGTTGCAATGTAATTCGATAAATGTAAATATTAATTGAGTTTTGTTGTGATGAGGACTTAGGCTTTGAAGGTAACAGACTTGGTTCAGATCTTGGTTCTGCCACTCCATAGCTGTTTGGCTTTGGGAAAATTACTAAACCTCTCTGAGATTATTTCCTCCTTTGTAAAGTGGGGATAAATCTATCTGAGCCAGCAGAGCAGCTGCTTGAGAGATGTGCACTAAATATTGGTCTTTCTCACTCTCCTACGCCATCTCTCTGTTCTTCCCAGAGAAGCTGTACAGAAGGATAGAGTACTTTTGTTTAAAATAGTTAACTAATTAATTAATTAATTTGTTTTTGGCTGCGTTGGGTCTTCGTTGCTATGCGCAGGCTTTGCCTAGTTGCGGCAAGCGGGGGCTACTCTTTGTTGCGGTGCGCGGGCTTCTCATTGCGGTGGCTTCTCTTGCTAGCCTTAACCCCAATGCTAGCCTTAACCCTGGCTCTCACAACATGAATTCCTCTTCCCATATCTTATCCACTAATTAATATAAATGTAGGCATATTATTTCTATTAGCCATATCACACCTAGCCATTTACTCCATCCTCAGATCTGGATGAACTTCACATTCAAAATACTCACTCACTGGAGCTCTAGGAGCAATAGCACAGACAATCATCTCATATGAAGTAATGTAGCAGTTATTCTATTCTCAGTCTTACTGATAAATGGATCATTTACACTTTCAACAGTAATTATTACACAAGAACACCTATGACTAATTTTCTCCTGACCCCTACCCAGAATTTGATTATCTCCTCAGTAGCCGAAATCCAACGAAGCCCCACTTGATTAAACGGAAGTAGCATCAAAACCTGTATATGTCTTCAATGTAGAAAATGTAGCAGGCCCATTCACCCCGTCCCTCCTAGAGAATATGTCAATTTCCCTATCATAAACATTTCCCCAGCAATCTATTTTTAGGAGCATTCGACAATCCCTAGGTGCCAGAATTATATACAGCCCAAGTCATCATTAAACACATCTAACAATCTCCTTTCTATGAATTTGAGCCTCCTACCTACAATTTTGATATGATCAACGCATACATCTCTTATAAAAAGTTTTTTTACGACTAACATTAACCCTATGTATATGAGAGTTTTCACTACTTGTCATCATACCAGGCAACCCACCACAAATTTAAGAAATATGTCTGACAAAAGAGTTACTTTGATAGAGTAAATCACAGAGGTTTCAATGCTCTTATTCCTGGAATTGAATTCTTCCTAATAATTTTACATTCTCCATGCTACCTACCACATTACACCACATGCTATATAGTAAAGTTCTCTAAGTAAGCTTCAGGCCCATACCCCCAAAATATTTTTATATATCCTTCCTGTGCTAATAAACTCTCATTGTTTTTACCATCATTCTACTGACCATTTTCTCAGGAAATATAATTGTATAACAAGCTCACACTGGTTAATGGTATCCCCATTCTAATAAAAAACATGAACCCATAAGCTACAGAAGCATCCAACAAATATTTCCTAAAACAGTCCACCACATCAATACTACTTATAATGGCTATTATCATTAATCTAATATACTCTGGTCAAAGAGCACAATGAATAACAAGAATCTTTAATCCAGCAGCATCCACCCTCATGACAATCGCCCTTGTCACAAAAGTAGGACTTTCCCCATTTCACTTCTGAGTGCCTGAAGTCACACGAGGCATCCCATGAACAGCAGACCTGATGCTATCAACATGACAAAATTGCACCCCTATCAGTTTTATACCACATGTCACCATCCATCAACCTAAATATACTATTAATCATAGTGATATTATAAATCATAGCTGGAGGCTGAGGCAGACTTCGCCATACTCACCTGGAAAATATTACACCCTCCTCATCAATTGCCCATATAGGATGAATAACAGCTCTTATAATGTATATTCAGATTATAACAATCCTAAACATACTAATTTATATCATAACAACACTATCTTCTTCTTATTTATGCCCAGATCATGTACTACAAGAGTATCATTATCACACACATGAGATAAAACACCTCCCATCACAATCATTTTCCTCACCATTATAGTATCATTAGGACATCGCCCATCACTATCAGGCTTTCTACCCAAATGAATAATTATCCAAGAGATAACAAAAACGACAACATCATTCTACCAACACTAATAGCCATCATAGCTGTCCTCAGCATATATTTCTACTTGCAGCTAACATACTCCACATCACTAACTATATTCCCTTCATTAAACAACACAAACACAAAACAATTTGAACATACAAAGAAATAACCTTCCTATCATTACCAATCATAATACCCACACGGTTACTACACACAACACCCATTCTATCGGTGCTGGACTAGGAATTTAGGTTAGTTCAGACCAAGAGCTTTCAAAACCCTAAACAAGTGAAATTTACTTAATTCCTAAAAATAAGGATTGCAAGACTTTATTCTACATCAATTGAATGTAAAGCAAACACTGTATTGAAGCCAAATCTTTACGAGATTGATGAGTTTTAACCCCAGGAAACTTTAGTTAACAGGCAAATCCTCTAGTCAACTGGCTTCAGTCTACTTCTCCTTCATTTGAGAAAGAAAAAAAGAAAAAAAAAAAGGCAGGATAATCACTGGCAGAATTGAAGCTGCTTCTCTGAAGTTACAATTCAATTTGTTGATTCACCACAGGGTTTGCCAGAAAGAGGGCTCAATCTCTGTCTTTAGATTTACAGTCTAATGCTAACTCAGTCATTTTACCTCGGTTCATACACTGCTGATTATTTTCAACAAATCACAAAGATATCGGCATTTTATATTTACTATTTGGTGCTTGAGCTGGAGTAGCAGGCAGCACCTTAATTATATTAATCCATGCTGAGCTATGCTGACCTGGACCGCTACTTGGAGATGCCCAAATCTGTAAGGTTGTCATAACAGTCCCTGCACTTGTAATAATTTTCTTTATAGCTGTACCCGTTATGATTGCAGGCTTTGAAAACTGACTTGGGCCACTAATAACTCGGACACCTGAAGTAGCATTTCCCCCAATAAATCATATAAACTTTTGACTACTTCCCCCATCATTCTTACTCCTACTCATATCACCAATAGTAGAAGCTGGTTCTGGTACCAGTGGGACGGTGTATTCAGCTCTAGCCTGCAATCTGGCCCATGCAGGAGCCTCTGTCGACCTAACTGTTTTCTCCTTACATTTAGCAGGTGTCTCCTCAATTCTTGGTATTATTACTTTTATTACTATAGTCTTTAATACAAAACCAGCAGTCATATCCCAATACCAAACACCATTATTTGTTTAATCTTCCCCAACTATAGCCATATTACTATAATTACCAATCTCAGTCCAAGCAGCCAGAATTGCCATGCTGTTAAGAGATAGAAATCTAAACACTACTTTCTTTGACCCTGCAGGAGGAAACCGAATCCTATAGCAACACCTCTTTTGATACTTTGCTCACCCTGAAGTCTGTATTCATGGCCTAACAGGGTTTGTTATAAACTCACATAGCATTACCTACTATTTAGGGCAAAAATTGCCTTTCAGCTATCTGGGAATAGTATGAGTCATGTCCATTGGTTTTTTAGGAGTTCTCTTGTGGGCCCATCATATGTTTACCATAGGGATAGCTGTGGACTCAGGAGCATACTTTGCATCAGCTACCGTAATTACTTCTATCCCTACAGGAGTAAAAGTATCTAGCTGATTAGCAACTCTTTATTTAATTTTTCTTTTTTTTTTTTTGGCTGAGTTGGGTCTTGGTTGCTGCGCATGGGCTTTCTCTGGTTGCGGTGAGCGGCAGCTACTCTTCGTTGCGGTGTGCGGCCCTTTCATTGCAGTGGCTTCTCTTGTTGCAGAGCACGGCCTCTAGGCGCGTGGGATTCAGTAGTTGTGGCTTGCGGGCTCTAGAGGGCAGGCTCAGTAGTTGTGGCACACGGGCTTTTTGCTCCGCGGCATGTGGAATCTTCCCAGACAAGGGCTCGAACCCGTGTTCCCTGCATTGGCAGACGAATTCTTAACCACTGCGTCACCAGGGAAGTCCCTGGTTAGCAACTGTTCACGGAGGTAATACTATATGACCTCCCACTATATTATGAGTTTTAGGCTTTACTTTTTCTTTTTACAGTAGGTGGTTTGACAGGAATCATCTTAGTCAACTCATCCCCAGACATTGTCCTCCAGGATACATACTATGTAGTAGCACACTTCCATGACCTAATGTCCATGGGAGCAGTCTTCACTATTATAGGAGGCTTTCTACACTGATTCCCACTATTCTCAGGTTATACAGTTAACTCAGCATGAGCAAAAATTCACTTCACAAGTATATTTGTAGTAGTAAATATGACTTCCTGCAGCACTTTCGTGGCCTCTCAGGGATGTCACTACGTTAGTCTGAGTACCCTGAGGCACACACAACATGAAATATTTTGTCTTTAGGCTCATTCATCTCAGTAGCAGCAGTAATGCTAATAATCTTCATACTTTGAAAAGCATTTGTGTCTAAACAAGAAGTCTTAGCAGTGGGAATTGCTACTCCTAACCTAGAATGGTTACACGGATGTCCTCCACCATATCCTACGTTTCAAGATCCTACCTATGTAAATGTAAAATAAGGAAGGACTCAAGTCCTTTTCAACCAGTTTCAAGCCAACACCATAACAATTATGTCTTCCGCAATAAATGAGATAAAAGTAAAAAGTGATGTAGCTTTGTCAAAGTTAAATGATAGGCTAAAATCCTGTATATGACTAAGGCATATCAATTTCATCTAGGCTCTCAAGATACAACATCACCGATTATGGAAGAACTTTTACATTTTCTTCATCACACATTAATAGTGATTTTTAAAATAAGTTCTCTAGTCCTCTATATCATTTCACTAATATTGACATCTAAACTCATAGGCATACAATAGATGCACAGGTAGAGAAAATGTGAACAATTTACTAGCTATTATTGTAATCTTAATTGCCCTATCATCATTGTGAATCCTTTACATGATACATGAAATCAATAACTCTTCCCAAACCATAAAAAACTATGGGTCAGTAAAGATACTGAAGCTACAAATACACAGATTACGAAGATTTAAATGTTGACTCCTCTGTAATCCCCACATCAGAGCTAAAACCAGGAGAATAATGCCTAATAAAAGTCAACAACCGAGTAGTTAGGGATAGTCATTGAATATTAGCTTCATCTGAAATTGTTGTACACACCGGAGTTGTTCCTTCTCAGGCCTAAAAGAAGCTGCTATCCCAGGACGCCTAACTTAAGGAATCCTAATATCAACAGGACCCGGCCTATGTTGTGGACAAGAGAGCTCGTTTTCCTGAGTTCAAAGACAGGACAGAGGGATATGTCTGAGATATGGGGTGAATCTGCAGCCCATGGGGATGCACTCTCCAAGCTCCAGTATAGGAATGGGGCCTCTAGGGTCCCAGGCCACCCACCACGCCCTCTGGAGCAGGATCTAGGCAACATTCCCTGTCAGTGATGAGGCAGCCCTAGCACTTGTCACGGCCCGATGTCGTGTCCTATGTGGGCCCCATGCTCTTGGGACCACACCCCACACTCTGCAGGTCCATGCTGCAGGGTCCTTCATGCCTCAGGAGTAGAGACCACACAGCAAGCAGTTCCCTCCCCAACCAGCAGGAGGAGGGGAGGAGAGCAGGGGCACCAGGGGACTCTCACTCAGACAACAACACCCCAGCGGTGCCAGCAGGGACAGTGATGATGCAGATGAGGCACAGACCAAGAGATGGGACCAGAGGACCCAAAAGGCAGCTGGTCAGGTCCTGGCTCACCTGCACCCCGGACACCTTTGTCCCGCATACACCCCCTTCCTCATACACCCTCTCCTTAAATGCAGATTCTTCAGATGCGAACAGGCAGAGCTTCAGACTGAAAGTCAGCTCTTCCAAAATGACCCGTCAGCAAACACTGCAGGATTCCACTGCAGTGGGTGCCCTGCAGTCGACAACTCAGGGACTGAAGTGGATATCGGTGCCAGGGGCAGTGGGAGGGAACGGGGAATGAGACTTTCATGGTTGTGGAATTTTGGTTTTGCAGGACGAAAAGTTCTAGTGATGGTGGTGATGGCTCCACGAGAAAGTGAATCTATCCGATGCCTCAGAAACGTGCACTTAAAATGGTGATGATGGTAAAGGGTATGTGACGTGTGTTTTATTTCACTTAAAATAAATTCTTAAAATAATGTCTTGTTAATTGAGATTCCATTTCGACTCCCCTTCATCACAAACGTCGGAGGGCCAGACACAGTCCCCTACCTTAGGGGCCATCACGGTACCCTCACAGAGCACATGGGAGACCATTCTTAGGGGGGGCTAGTCTGTGCTCACCTGACCTCTGTCCAGGGGGACCCAGGCAGTGGTGACCCCCATAGATTAGACATATGATATGCTATAGTATTAATACGATACCACCAAGTGTTGTCACTCACCGGAACACAGAGCAGCAACCCACTCAAACATGCCTGACCTCATATGATTGTGACAAGATGAAGAGAAGAAAAGGAACCACAGGTTAATCAGGACAACACCCTTAATGCAGAGGTTGGAAATCTCAAAGGGGACAGGACACACTGCAGGCAAAGAGCGCATATGCGGTCTCGCCATCCATGTGATCCTGACCCATGCAGGTATGGTGAGACCCACACAGTCCCCTCACCCTATACCTGGGGCCACACATCCACACTCACCAGGGTGACCCACCTCCCCAGACCCCTCCACCTGGGTCACATGTCCACAGTCCCAGGGTGACCTCACCTCCCCAGACCCTGCACCTGGGGTCACACGTCCCCTTGGTCAGGACACCATGGCTCTGCAGGGGGCTCCCCCAATGTGGAAACAAGCTGGGTCCCTGGGACCTCCTGGGATGGGAAAAAGTGTCAGGTGGGTCTCCTTTCCCCACACTTGTCCCAGAGGAGTCCTCCTCTTCTCACTTTGGTTCTGTGTGATTTGAACTGTTTGTACAGCTTTCATACTAAAGTTGAACACACGACCCTGGTGCTGGCATGCTCGGTCCTTTCTCGTCTCACTTACATGTTGAGAAAACTCACAGGACAGCAGGGCTGAAAGCCGAGGGGCAGCTCTGGACTCTGCTGAGTAGGGACGGTAGACTGGAGGGAGAGCTCAGCAGCAGCCTCAGCTGTCACCCATCGGCCTTTTGCCCCCATCTGCATGCCCTGCAATCAATTCAGCAGCTAAACCTGCTTCCCTATGCACCATGCACGTGCTGGTAAATTGGAATTATTGCCAGGTAGTCCTCCTGAGGATTCTCCATGAGCCCCAGGGAAGGTGAACCTTGCAGGGATTAAGACTAAGGCCCCGACCATAGCACTGACCCTTGGGAGGACCAGGTCACCA
Organism: Balaenoptera physalus; assembly: GCF_965194825.1. Classification (NCBI taxonomy): domain Eukaryota; kingdom Metazoa; phylum Chordata; class Mammalia; order Artiodactyla; family Balaenopteridae; genus Balaenoptera; species Balaenoptera physalus. The sequence continues at coordinate 216,425 of NW_028125527.1, read as the reverse complement.
CACTCAGAAGAGAGGCTGTTACGTAGACAAGCCCACCTCAGCTCCAGACCCCAGACATCTAAGCACTGACATTCAGATGCAGGCACGGAGCTTCCCAGTACTGAGGCCAGGCCGGGTCTCTACCCAGGTCCCCATAGTCCTAGCGTACACAGAACATGGTCAGGTCTAAATCTTCTTATTATAGACAACACATGGTCAGCTCTAAACATAATCAGTAGACAGGACATGCAGAGGTCTAAATCTACCATGTAGACACAACTTGATCATGTTTAAACTAGCTTAGGGCTGATCTCATAGGGGGTACAGATCACACACATGGATCTCTCATCTTTGGACACCCACGTCAGGAAACTGAACAAAATCTTTGTCATTAAACATTTCAACAGGTAAAACAGAAATGTTCCCAATTTCTCTGGCCACCTGATGGTCAGGATCCACGGGCGAGCCACGAACTTCTTAGAGTGCAGCCCAGTCTGCTGCCAGGACAGACAAGAAGTGGCCTGATTCCAGCCTCCCAGGCTTCCAGAAGGAGGCGGCCACACTGCAAGCCAGGTCAGGAGAGTCCTGCATGGTCCGGGCCGGGAGATCCGGTCTGTCCATTCGGCTGGCCGATTCCGGGCGGGGCGCTCAGGGCCGCTGAGAGCCCTGCACTCAGGTCCTGCTTCCCTGCAGCGTGTGCGTGTGCGTGTGCGTGTGCGTGTGTGTGTGTGTGTAGAGGGGGCGGTGGCTGACGGCTCCCATGGTTCCCAACCCGGGCACCGCGCTGTCTTCGAGGGGAGGCACGGGGAGAGGTAGGGGCACAGAAGCCGTTGGAGAGGAGAACCCACCGCGGAACTCCTTGCACACTGGCTCGCCCCACCCGGAGACCCGCCTGCCCATCGTGGGCCGCATGTCGCCCCCCAGTCCCCCACCCCCGAGGGCAGGGTGTCTGCTCTTTCAACAGCACAGGGTCTCACATGAAGGAGACCCAGTGTGGACTGTCAGCCCCCGACTCCTGATGCTGTGTTTAGGGGGAGAATGAACCCCCTTGACTGGGCGATGGGACCCTGTGAGGAAAGAGGTGGCGGCCCGATCCAAGTCGGGGCCTGGCTGAGATATGAGGAAACAGGAGCCAAGGGCAGGGCCTGGAGGCCAGGCCAACAGGAGGGGCACCCCCAGCCTTGGCCGGGCTCTCCAACGGTGACATTGTTGCTTTAGGGGACCTGGGACAGGTGACTGAATGTAATGGGAGTCTAAACTGGACCCTGAATGCGGCTTAAAGAAGGTGTGAAGGATGTTACTGAGACAGTGACAGTCATTGGAAGACAAACTCTGTGTCAGGATATCCTGCTCCATCCATTTAAATCCCTGAGATCTGTGACCTTTACGTGGCTACGCAGGATTGTTAGAGCAGCTGCGTGCGGATATATCTGGGGCACAATTCAGTCTGCAGCCAACTTGCAAGTGGTTCCAGCAAACACACAGGTGTGCGCACAGGCAGGCACAGCACACACACAAACATATGCACGTGCACAGCAAAAATATATTCACACACTAGCATGTGAACACACATGCACCCATATGCCCATGCACACACTAATGTGTGCAAGTTCACATACCTATCCACATGCACAGCATATTTATGCAAACAGGCACATGCACACGCATAGCACACACACAGGGAATAAAGTGAATCCGTAAAGCATTAATTCCTGAACACAAGTGAAGCTGACATGTATTTTTCCCTTTTCTTAGCCTTGATGTTTTCCACAACAAAAAGTTTAAGAAAAAAGTTAATGGCAAATGACTTTTGATTCATAGGACTTTCTGATTTTATTCCACAAATATTATGACAGCAGAAATGAATGTAGATATTACATGTGTCCACTAATGGAAGAATGGAGAAGAAAAACACGATCCATCAATACAAGGGAATGCTATTCAGCCTAAAAAGGAAGTCAATTCTGACACAGGATGCAGCAGGGATGAACCTTGAGGACATTATGCTCAGTGATGTAAGCTAGACACAAAAAATCAAACAGTGCTTGATCCACTCATACAAGGCCCCTAGAGCAGTCGGAAATATAGAGACCTAAAGTAGGATGTTGAAGGCCAGAGGCTGAGGGAGGGACAATGGGGAGTGAGTGTTTAATGGGGACTGTTTCAATTTTGCAAGATGAAAAAGTTCTGGAGGAGGATGGTGGTCAGGTTTGCACAACAGTGTGAATTACTTCCTGACCCTGAAATGTGCACTTAAAAATGGTTAAGATAGTACATTTTATGTTATGTGTACCAGACCACAATTTTTAAAACTTTTCCAAAAACAACAGGAAATAGTCCATGAATACCACAAGATGCACAACTTCACTAACAAGAGAGGGATTAAAGCCATAAGAAAAATACTGTGCATACGCCTACCAGAATGGCAGACATGAAAGACATAGTATCAAATATCAGCAGGATGTGGAGCAATGGAAAGCCTGGTACGCAACGGGGGGATGCAACCACTTCTGAAGCAATCGGGCCTCAGATAGCGAAGTCCGTGCACAGAGACCCACAGTGCTCCTCCCAGTTGAACACAAACCCACCAGCGCTGCAACAGGACACACGGACATGGACTTGCAGCCACAGGAGCCAAACCTGAAGGAACCTGAAGGCCATCACAGACGGATGCAGAAATGAACCATGCACGTTCCTATGAAGGAATATTCCACAGCAATGGAGTACATTTTGTTTAAAGGTAGTAAAACTATAAAAATTATTTTTTAAAGAAAACTATATTTACAAGATGAAAGAATCTATAATTCTGGCACCTAGGGATTGTCGAATGCACCTAAAAATAGATTGCTGTGGAAACGTTTATTATAGGGAAATTGACATATTCTCTAGGAAGGACGCGGTGAATGGGCCTGCTACATTTTCTACATTGAAGACATGTACAGGTTTTGATTCTACTTCTGTTAAATCAAGTGGGGCTTCACTGGATTTCTGCTACTGCGGAGATAATCAAATTCTGGGTAGGGTTCAGGAGAAAATTAGTCATAGGTGTTATTGTGTAATAATTACTGTTGAAAGTGTAAATGATCCATTTACCAGTAAGACTGAGAATAGAATAACTGCTACATTACTTCATATGAGATGATCGTCTGTGCTATTGTTCCTGGCGCTCCAGTGAGTGAGTATTTTGAATGTGAAGTTCATCCAGATCTGAGGATGGAATAAATGGCTAGGTGTGATATGGCTAATAGAAATAATATGCCTACATTTATACTAGTTAGTGGATAAGATATGGGAAGAGGAATTCATGTTGTGAGAGGCAGGGTTATGGCTAGCATTGGGGCAATAATATATAAATTGATGATGTTGATGGACATAGTGGTTCTTTAGTAAGTAATTTGAATGCCTCAGCAATGGGTTGTAATCATCCATGGGGGCTGATGATTTTTGGCCCTTTCTGGATTTGTATATAGCCTAGGATTTTCCATTTGGTTAATATGAGGAATGCTATGGTGAATTAAATTGGGTAATTTGTGAAAGAATGTTGATTATAAACATATTCTTAGGAAGAGGACTTGAACCAGTGCAGAAAAAGTTTCAGTTTTACATAATTACCGGGCTCTGCCAGCGTAACGAACCCTGTTCTACAGTAGGGTATGTATAAATTAATTGAATGTAGATTATATCATCATTTAGTTTGAAGACATTTTGTAAAGGAAGCCGTATTGCTCTTGTCCTTTCATACTGGAAAAAATCTGCAATAGACAGAAACCAACCAGGATGACTCCAGTCTGAACTCAGATCACGTGAGACTGTAATCGTTGAACAAACAGACAATTAATAGCAGTTATACCGTTGAAATGTCGTGATCCAGCATCAAGGTCATAAACCATATTGCCCATATGAACTCCAGAATACAATTACACTGTAATCCCTAGTAAAACTTGTTCCATTGACCAGTGTTTTAGAAGAACAGGTGATAAAGCATTTTGACTAGCTGGCCTAAGTTTTAATCACTCAGAAGTGGTTTTATTCTCCAAAAAATAAATGGCGCATGGGCTCAAGACACACCGGCTTCAGTAGTTGTGGCGTGCAGACTCAGTAGTTGTGGCCCAATGGCTTAGTTGTTCCGTGGCACGTGAGATCTTCCCGGACCGGGGATCCAACCGGGTCCCCTGCATTGGCAGGCGAATTCTTAATCACTGCATCACCAGGGAAGTCCCAGATTCGCAGTCTCCCTTTTAATATACCTTAAGCCCAAAGAATCCATGGAAAATTGTTAGAGAAAATAAGGCAATAAAATATTGTAAGGACTATAACAGAAGCATATAGTACACAGTTCATATAGACACATCCCAAGCAGTTACAAAGTATATTAAAAGGGAGGCTGCAATTTTAAAAGAATAAGAAAAATTATACCCACAAACTCCCAATCTTTCCTGAAACGTTGCAATCTGAAACCCTATTGTAGGAAGCAGAAGATTCCAGGAGATATTCTACAAATGAAGGACTGCAAACCCTGTGGTTGGATAAGGAATTCTGGAAGGAAGGTATCCTCACCCAAGGAGAGCAGGTTCCTATACTTCTCTAACATCACATCCCTGTACAATTCCCATTGATCTTGGTCCAGGCATTCTCACTCCTCTTGACAGAAATCTATGGCCACATCCTGGAATGTCAGCAGTCCCTGAAATTAAACGTACACATGCCATGTGGCCACGGGAAGAGTTCATAATATGACCCAAGAAGAAAACAGCAAGTTAAGAGAAGGTTTTAATTTAGAAGAGTCTCTTCAATTATCCACTAATACATATATATATATATATATATATATATATAATTTTTTTTTTACAAAGTAACTTTCTCTACCTTATTTCTAACTACAATAAAAGAGTATGGCATGTGATCCACAAAACCAATATAGAGACTATACTTGTCTGGAAAAGAAATGATAAAATGATGGTTTCAACACAGGCATATGCATTTTTGAGTGTTTTATTTATATCAAACTGGATAAAATGTGTGTATTTCTCATAGAGAAAAGACCTGTCGAGGTAGAAATGTACCTTTCAACTCTTCATGGGTACACGAGTACACTGGGGAGATTGTAAAAGTGCAGATTGTGATTCAGTAGGTCCGGTGGGCCTGAGTTCTATTTTTTTAACAAGCTCATTTTTAACTAGTGATGCCACAGTCTCTGATTCATTAACCACAACTGTGAATATCAGAGACATAATTAGAAAGGTAAAAATTCACATTTAATTTTGAACTTAAAGTGTTTTATGGATTTACACCTTTAATAGAATAGTGAGCACAGCAGCAACAATCATTTGTGAGTATTTACTATAGACTGTGTATGTTTCTAATTTTTTTGTGTAGGATTCCAGGAAAAAGGCCTGGGCTGCGGCCACAATGGGCGTGGCCCCCAGGCCGGGCCGCCCCTCCAGGACCCCCGACGGGGCCCTGCGCTCCTGGCGGCTCCCTCCCCCGCCGCCCCGCTCCCTCCCGGAAGGCCACGGGGCAGAGCGGTCCCACCCACTGCGCGCTGAACAGAGCCCGCGTTTCCTCAGAGCTGGAACTCCCGGCTCAGGCGGCGTCTCTTCCCTCCGCCTTCACGGAACTGCCCCAGAGCCCGAGGGGAGGGCGACCTCACTGAGGCTGCCGGCTCTGGAGGTGCCCCGGCGGCCGAAGCCATGACAGTCGTGGGGACGGCGGGCCGGGTAAGTGGGCGCCGACCCTCCGCCTGGTCCGGTGCCCGGGCGGCAGCACAAGACCAGCTTCTGAGGGGCAGGGGTTCGCTGCCACCCGCCGCTGCTGTGCAGAAAGAGCGGCCTCCAGCGTCTGGTCCCCGGGAACTTCGGTCCGTCCTCTCGCCCCTGCCCTCGTCCTGGCTCGCGAGGCCTGGTGGGCGTGAGGAGGGGGTCGGCCTGAGCGTCCTGAGGGGAAACGGGGCAAGGGAGGCGCAGGGTCCGGCTGCAGCGTCAGCGCCCCTCTTCCCGACTGCGGGGAAAGCGGCTGAAAACTCCTCCCGAGGCGCGCAGGCCCCTTATTCAGCCGAGTCCCTCTGCGCTCCTTCCTCCCTGAGCTAAAGTACCGGGGGGAGGGGACAGGGCAGGGAACTGGCGCAGGTAATGGGGAACATCCAAAGGTGATTGTTAACTAAGGAAAACCAGCTCTCCCAAGGTGAGGAATGCGGCGCTTTTCTTTGCCTGGGCTCACTGAATTCCTTCCTTTGATATGCACCTCAGCTCTCTGGGGCCTGCATTCTGTATTTGCATATCCTGAGTGCCTCAGGGCCCGCCGGCTCACATTGGAGGGCTGCAAGTGCTGAAGACTGTGACATCCTTTGTTTACTGATAGGGCAAGAACTATTCCATTTCTCACAGGCCTGAGGGGCAGACAGTGGAAAAAAGTCAGAGAATCTCACTCGGCCTGTACTTTGGTTTACATATAGATAATATTTATACTTAACTGTGCTGATAGAGGTTCTCAAGTCCAATCAACTTGTTCTACTGCCCTCTATGTATCAATTTCATCAATATGATAAGATAAATGCCTATAGAATTGACTTAATCCATTTAAATAGGATAATGATTTTGAAAGGAAACATAATAGAAATATAGCAACGAAACCTTTACCACTAAAGGCTGGGTCTGGAACACCCTAAATAAATGTTCCATTGTTAAAATATTGAAAGATGTAGTCAATGGAAATATCAACAAAAATGACAAATAATAAGGGTAGCAGAATGTTGAAATGTTCTATCTTTATCATTAAAGTGGCAGAAAATCATTTATTAGTAGGCACTGGGGGCAGAAGATGCCTGATTTTATATCTGTGTCATATTTGTGCAGTTGTTTCAACAAGTAACTTAAAGACAAAATGGAAAAACAAGGAGGTTTGTGCCTGAGATCATGTTGATGTGAAACCAGGGATGGCCACCTTGTGCCAGGTGAGTAAAGTTTACCTGGCAGGTAGACCGCAGAGCTCCTGGGAAGCAAGGGTTGGAATTTTTCTGCTGGGTGCCCCTTAGGTTCTGTGACTTGACTGACTGTGAGTCATGTTTCTGGAAAGACCTGATCACAGGAAAAGGGTGGGAATAGAGTGATTTGGGGAGCAGCTAACAACATTCATCACAGCTCACGGCCTGAATGAATTTTAAAGAAACAGGAAAACAAATGCTTCTTATGGAATCAGAGAATGTGAGGGCTGGACAATCCCAGAAAATGAGGAACACCCATCCCATTTTCCAGATGACAAAACAGAGGTCCAGCAAGGTGAAATCCCTCACCCAAGTTGCACCCGTCTCTCCTCCCCACTACGTGGTTCATGAAAGCAGGACTCTTCCTGTCTTGATCACTGCTGAACCCCAAAAAGGGCCAGGCATCTAGCAGCTGCTCCAAAAATTTGGGTTGACTGTAGGAACAATGCTATTTCTTTCTTTCTCACTCTTATTCAGGATTGTGCCAAGAACTCGCCAGGTTGCAATGTAATTCGATAAATGTAAATATTAATTGAGTTTTGTTGTGATGAGGACTTAGGCTTTGAAGGTAACAGACTTGGTTCAGATCTTGGTTCTGCCACTCCATAGCTGTTTGGCTTTGGGAAAATTACTAAACCTCTCTGAGATTATTTCCTCCTTTGTAAAGTGGGGATAAATCTATCTGAGCCAGCAGAGCAGCTGCATGAGAGATGTGCACTAAATATTGGTCTTTCTCACTCTCCTACGCCATCTCTCTGTTCTTCCCAGAGAAGCTGTACAGAAGGATAGAGTACTTTTGTTTAAAATAGTTAACTAATTAATTAATTAATTTGTTTTTGGCTGCGTTGGGTCTTCGTTGCTATGCGCAGGCTTTGCCTAGTTGCGGCAAGCGGGGGCTACTCTTTGTTGCGGTGCGCGGGCTTCTCATTGCGGTGGCTTCTCTTGCTAGCCTTAACCCCAATGCTAGCCTTAACCCTGGCTCTCACAACATGAATTCCTCTTCCCATATCTTATCCACTAATTAATATAAATGTAGGCATATTATTTCTATTAGCCATATCACACCTAGCCATTTACTCCATCCTCAGATCTGGATGAACTTCACATTCAAAATACTCACTCACTGGAGCTCTAGGAGCAATAGCACAGACAATCATCTCATATGAAGTAATGTAGCAGTTATTCTATTCTCAGTCTTACTGATAAATGGATCATTTACACTTTCAACAGTAATTATTACACAAGAACACCTATGACTAATTTTCTCCTGACCCCTACCCAGAATTTGATTATCTCCTCAGTAGCCGAAATCCAACGAAGCCCCACTTGATTAAACGGAAGTAGCATCAAAACCTGTATATGTCTTCAATGTAGAAAATGTAGCAGGCCCATTCACCCCGTCCCTCCTAGAGAATATGTCAATTTCCCTATCATAAACATTTCCCCAGCAATCTATTTTTAGGAGCATTCGACAATCCCTAGGTGCCAGAATTATATACAGCCCAAGTCATCATTAAACACATCTAACAATCTCCTTTCTATGAATTTGAGCCTCCTACCTACAATTTTGATATGATCAACGCATACATCTCTTATAAAAAGTTTTTTTACGACTAACATTAACCCTATGTATATGAGAGTTTTCACTACTTGTCATCATACCAGGCAACCCACCACAAATTTAAGAAATATGTCTGACAAAAGAGTTACTTTGATAGAGTAAATCACAGAGGTTTCAATGCTCTTATTCCTGGAATTGAATTCTTCCTAATAATTTTACATTCTCCATGCTACCTACCACATTACACCACATGCTATATAGTAAAGTTCTCTAAGTAAGCTTCAGGCCCATACCCCCAAAATATTTTTATATATCCTTCCTGTGCTAATAAACTCTCATTGTTTTTACCATCATTCTACTGACCATTTTCTCAGGAAATATAATTGTATAACAAGCTCACACTGGTTAATGGTATCCCCATTCTAATAAAAAACATGAACCCATAAGCTACAGAAGCATCCAACAAATATTTCCTAAAACAGTCCACCACATCAATACTACTTATAATGGCTATTATCATTAATCTAATATACTCTGGTCAAAGAGCACAATGAATAACAAGAATCTTTAATCCAGCAGCATCCACCCTCATGACAATCGCCCTTGTCACAAAAGTAGGACTTTCCCCATTTCACTTCTGAGTGCCTGAAGTCACACGAGGCATCCCATGAACAGCAGACCTGATGCTATCAACATGACAAAATTGCACCCCTATCAGTTTTATACCACATGTCACCATCCATCAACCTAAATATACTATTAATCATAGTGATATTATAAATCATAGCTGGAGGCTGAGGCAGACTTCGCCATACTCACCTGGAAAATATTACACCCTCCTCATCAATTGCCCATATAGGATGAATAACAGCTCTTATAATGTATATTCAGATTATAACAATCCTAAACATACTAATTTATATCATAACAACACTATCTTCTTCTTATTTATGCCCAGATCATGTACTACAAGAGTATCATTATCACACACATGAGATAAAACACCTCCCATCACAATCATTTTCCTCACCATTATAGTATCATTAGGACATCGCCCATCACTATCAGGCTTTCTACCCAAATGAATAATTATCCAAGAGATAACAAAAACGACAACATCATTCTACCAACACTAATAGCCATCATAGCAGTCCTCAGCATATATTTCTACTTGCAGCTAACATACTCCACATCACTAACTATATTCCCTTCATTAAACAACACAAACACAAAACAATTTGAACATACAAAGAAATAACCTTCCTATCATTACCAATCATAATACCCACACGGTTACTACACACAACACCCATTCTATCGGTGCTGGACTAGGAATTTAGGTTAGTTCAGACCAAGAGCTTTCAAAACCCTAAACAAGTGAAATTTACTTAATTCCTAAAAATAAGGATTGCAAGACTTTATTCTACATCAATTGAATGTAAAGCAAACACTGTATTGAAGCCAAATCTTTACGAGATTGATGAGTTTTAACCCCAGGAAACTTTAGTTAACAGGCAAATCCTCTAGTCAACTGGCTTCAGTCTACTTCTCCTTCATTTGAGAAAGAAAAAAAGAAAAAAAAAAAAAAAAGGCAGGATAATCACTGGCAGAATTGAAGCTGCTTCTCTGAAGTTACAATTCAATTTGTTGATTCACCACAGGGTTTGCCAGAAAGAGGGCTCAATCTCTGTCTTTAGATTTACAGTCTAATGCTAACTCAGTCATTTTACCTCGGTTCATACACTGCTGATTATTTTCAACAAATCACAAAGATATCGGCATTTTATATTTACTATTTGGTGCTTGAGCTGGAGTAGCAGGCAGCACCTTAATTATATTAATCCAGGCTGAGCTATGCTGACCTGGACCGCTACTTGGAGATGCCCAAATCTGTAAGGTTGTCATAACAGTCCCTGCACTTGTAATAATTTTCTTTATAGCTGTACCCGTTATGATTGCAGGCTTTGAAAACTGACTTGGGCCACTAATAACTCGGACACCTGAAGTAGCATTTCCCCCAATAAATCATATAAACTTTTGACTACTTCCCCCATCATTCTTACTCCTACTCATATCACCAATAGTAGAAGCTGGTTCTGGTACCAGTGGGACGGTGTATTCAGCTCTAGCCTGCAATCTGGCCCATGCAGGAGCCTCTGTCGACCTAACTGTTTTCTCCTTACATTTAGCAGGTGTCTCCTCAATTCTTGGTATTATTACTTTTATTACTATAGTCTTTAATACAAAACCAGCAGTCATATCCCAATACCAAACACCATTATTTGTTTAATCTTCCCCAACTATAGCCATATTACTATAATTACCAATCTCAGTCCAAGCAGCCAGAATTGCCATGCTGTTAAGAGGTAGAAATCTAAACACTACTTTCTTTGACCCTGCAGGAGGAGACCGAATCCTATAGCAACACCTCTTTTGATACTTTGCTCACCCTGAAGTCTGTATTCATGGCCTAACAGGGTTTGTTATAAACTCACATAGCATTACCTACTATTTAGGACAAAAATTGCCTTTCAGCTATCTGGGAATAGTATGAGTCATGTCCATTGGTTTTTTTAGGAGTTCTCTTGTGGGCCCATCATATGTTTACCATAGGGATAGCTGTGGACTCAGGAGCATACTTTGCATCAGCTACCGTAATTACTTCTATCCCTACAGGAGTAAAAGTATCTAGCTGATTAGCAACTCTTTATTTAATTTTTCTTTTTCTTTCCTTTTTTTTTTTTGGCTGTGTTGGGTCTTGGTTGCTGCGCATGGGCTTTCTCTGGTTGCGGTGAGCGGCAGCTACTCTTCGTTGCGGTGTGCGGCCCTTTCATTGCAGTGGCTTCTCTTGTTGCAGAGCACGGCCTCTAGGCGCGTGGGATTCAGTAGTTGTGGCTTGCGGGCTCTAGAGGGCAGGCTCAGTAGTTGTGGCACACGGGCTTTTTGCTCCGCGGCATGTGGAATCTTCCCAGACAAGGGCTCGAACCCGTGTTCCCTGCATTGGCAGACGAATTCTTAACCACTGCGTCACCAGGGAAGTCCCTGGTTAGCAACTGTTCACGGAGGTAATACTATATGACCTCCCACTATATTATGAGTTTTAGGCTTTAGTTTTTCTTTTTACAGTAGGTGGTTTGACAGGAATCATCTTAGTCAACTCATCCCCAGACATTGTCCTCCAGGATACATACTATGTAGTAGCACACTTCCATGACCTAATGTCCATGGGAGCAGTCTTCACTATTATAGGAGGCTTTCTACACTGATTCCCACTATTCTCAGGTTATACAGTTAACTCAGCATGAGCAAAAATTCACTTCACAAGTATATTTGTAGTAGTAAATATGACTTCCTGCAGCACTTTCGTGGCCTCTCAGGGATGTCACTACGTTAGTCTGAGTACCCTGAGGCACACACAACATGAAATATTTTGTCTTTAGGCTCATTCATCTCAGTAGCAGCAGTAATGCTAATAATCTTCATACTTTGAAAAGGATTTGTGTCTAAACAAGAAGTCTTAGCAGTGGGAATTGCTACTCCTAACCTAGAATGGTTACACGGATGTCCTCCACCATATCCTACGTTTCAAGATCCTACCTATGTAAATGTAAAATAAGGAAGGACTCAAGTCCTTTTCAACCAGTTTCAAGCCAACACCATAACAATTATGTCTTCCTCAATAAATGAGATAAAAGTAAAAAGTGATGTAGCTTTGTCAAAGTTAAATGATAGGCTAAAATCCTGTATATGACTAAGGCATATCAATTTCATCTAGGCTCTCAAGATACAACATCACCGATTATGGAAGAACTTTTACATTTTCTTCATCACACATTAATAGTGATTTTTAAAATAAGTTCTCTAGTCCTCTATATCATTTCACTAATATTGACATCTAAACTCATAGGCATACAATAGATGCACAGGTAGAGAAAATGTGAACAATTTACTAGCTATTATTGTAATCTTAATTGCCCTATCATCATTGTGAATCCTTTACATGACACATGAAATCAATAACTCTTCCCAAACCATAAAAAACTATGGGTCAGTAAAGATACTGAAGCTACAAATACACAGATTACGAAGATTTAAATGTTGACTCCTCTGTAATCCCCACATCAGAGCTAAAACCAGGAGAATAATGCCTAATAAAAGTCAACAACCGAGTAGTTAGGGATAGTCATTGAATATTAGTTTCATCTGAAATTGTTGTACACACCGGAGTTGTTCCTTCTCAGGCCTAAAAGAAGCTGCTATCCCAGGACGCCTAACTTAAGGAATCCTAATATCAACAGGACCCGGCCTATGTTGTGGACAAGAGAGCTCGTTTTCCTGAGTTCAAAGACAGGACAGAGGGATATGTCTGAGATATGGGGTGAATCTGCAGCCCATGGGGATGCACTCTCCAAGCTCCAGTATAGGAATGGGGCCTCTAGGGTCCCAGGCCACCCACCACGCCCTCTGGAGCAGGATCTGGGCAACATTCCCTGTCAGTGATGAGGCAGCCCTAGCACTTGTCACGGCCCGATGTCGTGTCCTATGTGGGCCCCATGCTCTTGGGACCACACCCCACACTCTGCAGGTCCATGCTACAGGGTCCTTCATGCCTCAGGAGTAGAGACCACACAGCAAGCAGTTCCCTCCCCAACCAGCAGGAGGAGGGGAGGAGAGCAGGGGCACCAGGGGACTCTCACTCAGACAACAACACCCCAGCGGTGCCAGCGGGGACAGTGATGATGCAGATGAGGCACAGACCAAGAGATGGGACCAGAGGACCCAAAAGGCAGCTGGTCAGGTCCTGGCTCACCTGCACCCCGGACACCTTTGTCCCGCATACACCCCCTTCCTCATACACCCTCTCCTTAAATGCAGATTCTTCAGATGCGAACAGGCAGAGCTTCAGACTGAAAGTCAGCTCTTCCAAAATGACCCGTCAGCAAACACTGCAGGATTCCACTGCAGTGGGTGCCCTGCAGTCGACAACTCAGGGACTGAAGTGGATATCGGTGCCAGGGGCAGTGGGAGGGAATGGGGAATGAGACTTTCATGGTTGTGGAATTTTGGTTTTGCAGGACGAAAAGTTCTAGTGATGGTGGTGATGGCTCCACGAGAAAGTGAATCTATCCGATGCCTCAGAAACGTGCACTTAAAATGGTGATGATGGTAAAGGGTATGTGACGTGTGTTTTATTTCACTTAAAATAAATTCTTAAAATAATGTCTTGTTAATTGAGATTCCATTTCGACTCCCCTTCATCACAAACGTCGGAGGCCCAGACACAGTCCCCTACCTTAGGGGCCATCACGGTACCCTCACAGAGCACATGGGAGACCATTCTTAGGGGGGGCTAGTCTGTGCTCACCTGACCTCTGTCCAGCGGGACCCAGGCAGTGGTGACCCCCATAGATTAGACATATGATATGCTATAGTATTAATACGATACCACCAAGTGTTGTCACTCACCGGAACACAGAGCAGCAACCCACTCAAACATGCCTGACCTCATATGATTGTGACAAGATGAAGAGAAGAAAAGGAACCACAGGTTAATCAGGACAACACCCTTAATGCAGAGGTTGGAAATCTCAAAGGGGACAGGACACACTGCAGGCAAAGAGCGCATATGCGGTCTCGCCATCCATGTGATCCTGACCCATGCAGGTATGGTGAGACCCACACAGTCCCCTCACCCTATACCTGGGGCCACACATCCACACTCACCAGGGTGACCCACCTCCCCAGACCCCTCCACCTGGGTCACATGTCCACAGTCCCAGGGTGACCTCACCTCCCCAGACCCTGCACCTGGGGTCACACGTCCCCTTGGTCAGGACACCATGGCTCTGCAGGGGGCTCCCCCAATGTGGAAACAAGCTGGGTCCCTGGGACCTCCTGGGATGGGAAAAAGTGTCAGGTGGGTCTCCTTTCCCCACACTTGTCCCAGAGGAGTCCTCCTCTTCTCACTTTGGTTCTGTGTGATTTGAACTGTTTGTACAGCTTTCATACTAAAGTTGAACACACGACCCTGGTGCTGGCATGCTCGGTCCTTTCTCGTCTCACTTACATGTTGAGAAAACTCACAGGACAGCAGGGCTGAAAGCCGAGGGGCAGCTCTGGACTCTGCTGAGTAGGGACGGTAGACTGGAGGGAGAGCTCAGCAGCAGCCTCAGCTGTCACCCATCGGCCTTTTGCCCCCATCTGCGTGCCCTGCAATCAATTCAGCAGCTAAACCTGCTTCCCTATGCACCATGCACGTGCTGGTAAATTGGAATTATTGCCAGGTAGTCCTCCTGAGGATTCTCCATGAGCCCCAGGGAAGGTGAACCTTGCAGGGATTAAGACTAAGGCCCCGACCATAGCACTGACCCTTGGGAGGACCAGGTCACCACACTCAGAAGAGAGGCTGTTACGTAGACAAGCCCACCTCAGCTCCAGACCCCAGACATCTAAGCACTGACATTCAGATGCAGGCACGGAGCTTCCCAGTACTGAGGCCAGGCCGGGTCTCTACCCAGGTCCCCATAGTCCTAGCGTACACAGAACATGGTCAGGTCTAAATCTTCTTATTATAGACAACACATGGTCAGCTCTAAACATAATCAGTAGACAGGACATGCAGAGGTCTAAATCTACCATGTAGACACAACTTGATCATGTTTAAACTAGCTTAGGGCTGATCTCATAGGGGGTACAGATCACACACATGGATCTCTCATCTTTGGACACCCACGTCAGGAAACTGAACAAAATCTTTGTCATTAAACATTTCAACAGGTAAAACAGAAATGTTCCCAATTTCTCTGGCCACCTGATGGTCAGGATCCACGGGCGAGCCACGAACTTCTTAGAGTGCAGCCCAGTCTGCTGCCAGGACAGACAAGAAGTGGCCTGATTCCAGCCTCCCAGGCTTCCAGAAGGAGGCGGCCACACTGCAAGCCAGGTCAGGAGAGTCCTGCATGGTCCGGGCCGGGAGATCCGGTCTGTCCATTCGGCTGGCCGATTCCGGGCGGGGCGCTCAGGGCCGCTGAGAGCCCTGCACTCAGGTCCTGCTTCCCTGCAGCGTGTGCGTGTGCGTGTGCGTGTGCGTGTGTGTGTGTGTGTAGAGGGGGCGGTGGCTGACGGCTCCCATGGTTCCCAACCCGGGCACCGCGCTGTCTTCGAGGGGAGGCACGGGGAGAGGTAGGGGCACAGAAGCCGTTGGAGAGGAGAACCCACCGCGGACCTCCTTGCACACTGGCTCGCCCCACCCGGAGACCCGCCTGCCCATCGTGGGCCGCATGTCGCCCCCCAGTCCCCCACCCCCGAGGGCAGGGTGCCTGCTCTTTCAACAGCACAGGGTCTCACATGAAGGAGACCCAGTGTGGACTGTCAGCCCCCGACTCCTGATGCTGTGTTTAGGGGGAGAATGAACCCCCTTGACTGGGCGATGGGACCCTGTGAGGAAAGAGGTGGCGGCCCGATCCAAGTCGGGGCCTGGCTGAGATATGAGGAAACAGGAGCCAAGGGCAGGGCCTGGAGGCCAGGCCAACAGGAGGGGCACCCCCAGCCTTGGCCGGGCTCTCCAACGGTGACATTGTTGCTTTAGGGGACCTGGGACAGGTGACTGAATGTAATGGGAGTCTAAACTGGACCCTGAATGCGGCTTAAAGAAGGTGTGAAGGATGTTACTGAGACAGTGACAGTCATTGGAAGACAAACTCTGTGTCAGGATATCCTGCTCCATCCATTTAAATCCCTGAGATCTGTGACCTTTACGTGGCTACACAGGATTGTTAGAGCAGCTGCGTGCGGATATATCTGGGGCACAATTCAGTCTGCAGCCAACTTGCAAGTGGTTCCAGCAAACACACAGGTGTGCGCACAGGCAGGCACAGCACACACACAAACATATGCACGTGCACAGCACAAATATATTCACACACTAGCATGTGAACACACATGCACCCATATGCCCATGCACACACTAATGTGTGCAAGTTCACATACCTATCCACATGCACAGCATATTTATGCAAACAGGCACATGCACACGCATAGCACACACACAGGGAATAAAGTGAATCCGTAAAGCATTAATTCCTGAACACAAGTGAAGCTGACATGTATTTTTCCCTTTTCTTAGCCTTGATGTTTTCCACAACAAAAAGTTTAAGAAAAAAGTTAATGGCAAATGACTTTTGATTCATAGGACTTTCTGATTTTATTCCACAAATATTATGACAGCAGAAATGAATGTAGATATTACATGTGTCCACTAATGGAAGAATGGAGAAGAAAAACACGGTCCATCAATACAAGGGAATGCTATTCAGCCTAAAAAGGAAGTCAATTCTGACACAGGATGCAGCAGGGATGAACCTTGAGGGCATTATGCTCAGTGATGTAAGCTAGACACAAAAAAACAAACAGTGCTTGATCCACTCATACAAGGCCCCTAGAGCAGTCGGAAATATAGAGACATAAAGTAGGATGTTGAGGGCCAGAGGCTGAGGGAGGGACAATGGGGAGTGAGTGTTTAATGGGGACTGTTTCAATTTTGCAAGATGTAAAAGTTCTGGAGGAGGATGGTGGTCAGGTTTGCACAACAGTGTGAATTACTTCCTGACCCTGAAATGTGCACTTAAAAATGGTTAAGATAGTACATTTTATGTTATGTGTACCAGACCACAATTTTTAAAACTTTTCCAAAAACAACAGGAAATAGTCCATGAACACCACAAGATGCACAACTTCACTAACAAGAGAGGGATTAAAGCCATAAGAAAAATACTGTGCATACGCCTACCAGAATGGCAGACATGAAAGACATAGTATCAAATATCAGCAGGATGTGGAGCAATGGAAAGCCTGGTACGCAACGGGGGGATGCAACCACTTCTGAAGCAATCGGGCCTCAGATAACGAAGTCCGTGCACAGAGACCCACAGTGCTCCTCCCAGTTGAACACAAACCCACCAGCCCTGCACCAGGACACACGGACATGGACTGGCAGCCACAGGAGCCAAACCTGAAGGAACCTGAAGGCCATCACAGACGGATGCAGAAATGAACCATGCACGCTCCTATGAAGGAATATTCCACAGCAATGGAGTACATTTTGTTTAAAGGTAGTAAAACTATAAAAATTATTTTTTAAAGAAAACTATATTTACAAGATGAAAGAATCTATAATTCTGGCACCTAGGGATTGTCGAATGCTCCTAAAAATAGATTGCTGTGGAAACGTTTATTATAGGGAAATTGACATATTCTCTAGGAAGGACGCGGTGAATGGGCCTGCTACATTTTCTACATTGAAGACATGTACAGGTTTTGATGCTACTTCTGTTAAATCAAGTGGGGCTTCACTGGATTTCTGCTACTGCGGAGATAATCAAATTGTGGGTAGGGGTCAGGAGAAAATTAGTCATAGGTGTTCTTGTGTAATAATTACTGTTGAAAGTGTAAATTATCCATTTACCAGTAAGACTGAGAATAGAATAACTGCTACATTACTTCATATGAGATGATCCTCTGTGCTATTGTTCCTGGAGCTCCAGTGAGTGAGTATTTTGAATGTGAAGTTCATCCAGATCTGAGGATGGAATAAATGGCTAGGTGTGATATGGCTAATAGAAATAATATGCCTACATTTATACTAATTAGTGGATAAGATATGGGAAGAGGAATTCATGTTGTGAGAGGCAGGGTTATGGCTAGCATTGGGGCAATAATATATAAATTGATGATGTTGATGGACATAGTGGTTCTTTAATAAGTACTTTGAATGCCTCAGCAATGGGTTGTAATCATCCATGGGGGCTGATGATTTTTGGCCCTTTCTGGATTTGTATATAGCCTAGGATTTTCCATTTGGTTAATATGAGGAATGCTATGGTGAATTAAATTGGGTAATTTGTGAAAGAATGTTGATTATAAACATATTCTTAGGAAGAGGACTTGAAGCAGTGCAGAAAAAGTTTCAGTTTTACATAATTACCGGGCTCTGCCAGCGTAACGAACCCTGTTCTACAGTAGGGTATGTATAAATTAATTGAATGTAGATTATATCATCATTTAGTTTGAAGACATTTTGTAAAGGAAGCCGTATTGCTCTTGTCCTTTCATACTGGAAAAAATCTGCAATAGACAGAAACCAACCAGGATGACTCCAGTCTGAACTCAGATCACGTGAGGCTTTAATCGTTGAACAAACAGACAATTAATAGCAGTTATACCGTTGAAATGTCGTGATCCTGCATCAAGGTCATAAACCATATAGCCCATATGAACTCCAGAATACAATTACACTGTTATCCCTAGTAAAACTTGTTCCATTGACCAGTGTTTTAGAAGAACAGGTGATAAAGCATTTTGACTAGCTGGCCTAAGTTTTAATCACTCAGAAGTGGTTTTATTCTCCAAAAAATAAATGGCGCATGGGCTCAAGACACACCGGCTTCAGTAGTTGTGGCGTGCAGACTCAGTAGTTGTGGCCCAATGGCTTAGTTGTTCCGTGGCACGTGAGATCTTCCCGGACCGGGGATCGAACCGGGTCCCCTGCATTGGCAGGCGAATTCTTAATCACTGCATCACCAGGGAAGTCCCAGATTCGCAGTCTCCCTTTTAATATACCTTAAGCCCAAAGAATCCATGGAAAATTGTTAGAGAAAATAAGGCAATAAAATATTGTAAGGACTATAACAGAAGCATATAGTACACAGTTCATATAGACACATCCCAAGCAGTTACAAAGTATATTAAAAGGGAGGCTGCAATTTTAAAAGAATAAGAAAAATTATACCCACAAACTCCCAATCTTTCCTGAAACGTTGCAATCTGAAACCCTATTGTAGGAAGCAGAAGATTCCAGGAGATATTCTACAAATGAAGGACTGCAAACCCTGTGGTTGGATAAGGAATTCTGGAAGGAAGGTATCCTCACCCAAGGAGAGCAGGTTCCTATACTTCTCTAACATCACATCCCTGTACAATTCCCATTGATCTTGGTCCAGGCATTCTCACTCCTCTTGACAGAAATCTATGGCCACATCCTGGAATGTCAGCAGTCCCTGAAATTAAACGTACACATGCCATGTGGCCACGGGAAGAGTTCATAATATGACCCAAGAAGAAAACAGCAAGTTAAGAGAAGGTTTTAATTTAGAAGAGTCTCTTCAATTATCCACTAATACATATATATATATATATATATATATATATATATAAATAATTTTTTTTTTACAAAGTAACTTTCTCTACCTTATTTCTAACTACAAGAAAAGAGTATGGCATGTGATCCACAAAACCAATATAGAGACTATACTTGTCTGGAAAAGAAATGATAAAATGATGGTTTCAACACAGGCATATGCATTTTTGAGTGTTTTATTTATATCAAACTGGATAAAATGTGTGTATTTCTCATAGAGAAAAGACCTGTCGAGGTAGAAATGTACCTTTCAACTATTCATGGGTACACGAGTACACTGGGGAGATTGTAAAAGTGCAGTTTGTGATTCAGTAGGTCCGGTGGGCCTGAGTTCTATTTTTTTAACAAGCTCATTTTTAACTAGTGATGCCACAGTCTCTGATACATTAACCACAACTGTGAATATCAGAGACATAATTAGAAAGGTAAAAATTCACATTTAATTTTGAACATAAAGTGTTTTATGGATTTACACCTTTAATAGAATAGTGAGCACAGCAGCAACAATCATTTGTGAGTATTTACTATAGACTGTGTATGTTTCTAATTTTTTTGTGTAGGATTCCAGGAAAAAGGCCTGGGCTGCGGCCACAATGGGCGTGGCCCCCAGGCCGGGCCGCCCCTCCAGGACCCCCGACGGGGCCCTGCGCTCCTGGCGGCTCCCTCCCCCGCCGCCCCGCTCCCTCCCGGAAGGCCACGGGGCAGAGCGGTCCCACCCACTGCGCGCTGAACAGAGCCCGCGTTTCCTCAGAGCTGGAACTCCCGGCTCAGGCGGCGTCTCTTCCCTCCGCCTTCACGGAACTGCCCCGGAGCCCGAGGGGAGGGCGACCTCACTGAGGCTGCCGGCTCTGGAGGTGCCCCGGCGGCCGAAGGCATGACAGTCGCGGGGACGGCGGGCCGGGTAAGTGGGCGCCGACCCTCCGCCTGGTCCGGTGCCCGGGCGGCAGCACAAGACCAGCTTCTGAGGGGCAGGGGTTCGCTGCCACCCGCCGCTGCTGTGCAGAAAGAGCGGCCTCCAGCGTCTGGTCCCCGGGAACTTCGGTCCGTCCTCTCGCCCCTGCCCTCGTCCTGGCTCGCGAGGCCTGGTGGGCCTGAGGAGGGGGGTCGGCCTGAGCGTCCTGAGGGGAAACGGGGCAAGGGAGGCGCAGGGTCCGGCTGCAGCGTCAGCGCCCCTCTTCCCGACTGCGGGGAAAGCGGCTGAAAACTCCTCCCGAGGCGCGCAGGCCCCTTATTCAGCCGAGTCCCTCTGCGCTCCTTCCTCCCTGAGCTAAAGTACCGGGGGAAGGGGACAGGGCAGGGAACTGGCGCAGGTAATGGGGAACATCCAAAGGTGATTGTTAACTAAGGAAAACCAGCTCTCCCAAGGTGAGGAATGCGGCGCTTTTCTTTGCCTGGGCTCACTGAATTCCTTCCTTTGATATGCACCTCAGCTCTCTGGGGCCTGCATTCTGTATTTGCATATCCTGAGTGCCTCAGGGCCCGCCGGCTCACATTGGAGGGCTGCAAGTGCTGAAAACTGTGACATCCTTTGTTTACTGATAGGGCAAGAACTATTCCATTTCTCACAGGCCTGAGGGGCAGACAGTGGAAAAAAGTCAGAGAATCTCACTCGGCCTGTACTTTGGTTTACATATAGATAATATTTATACTTAACTGTGCTAATAGAGGTTCTCAAGTCCAATCAACTTGTACTACTGCCCTCTATGTATCAATTTCATCAATATGATAAGATAAATGCCTATAGAATTGACTTAATCCATTTAAATAGGATAATGATTTTGAAAGGAAACATAATAGAAATATAGCAACGAAACCTTTACCACTAAAGGCTGGGTCTGGAACACCCTAAATAAATGTTCCATTGTTAAAATATTGAAAGATGTAGTCAATAGAAATATCAACAAAAATAACAAATAATAAGGGTAGCAGAATGTTGAAATGTTCTATCTTTATCATTAAAGTGGCAGAAAATCATTTATTAGTAGGCACTGGGGGCAGAAGATGCCTGATTTTATATCTGTGTCATATTTGTGCAGTTGTTTCAACAAGTAACTTAAAGACAAAATGGAAAAACAAGGAGGTTTGTGCCTGAGATCATGTTGATGTGAAACCAGGGATGGCCACCTTGTGCCAGGTGAGTTAAGTTTACCTGGCAGGTAGACCGCAGAGCTCCTGGGAAGCAAGGGTTGGAATTTTTCTGCTGGGTGCCCCTTAGGTTCTGTGACTTGACTGACTGTGAGTCATGTTTCTGGAAAGACCTGATCACAGGAAAAGGGTGGGAATAGAGTGATTTGGGGAGCAGCTAACAACATTCATCACAGCTCACGGCCTGAATGAATTTTAAAGAAACAGGAAAACAAATGCTTCTTATGGAATCAGAGAATGTGAGGGCTGGACAATCCCAGAAAATGAGGAACACCCATCCCATTTTCCAGATGACAAAACAGAGGTCCAGCAAGGTGAAATCCCTCACCCAAGTTGCACCCGTCTCTCCTCCCCACTACGTGGTTCATGAAAGCAGGACTCTTCCTGTCTTGATCACTGCTGAACCCCAAAAAGGGCCAGGCATCTAGCAGCTGCTCCAAAAATTTGGGTTGACTGTAGGAACAATGCTATTTCTTTCTTTCTCACTCTTATTCAGGATTGTGCCAAGAACTCGCCAGGTTGCAATGTAATTCGATAAATGTAAATATTAATTGAGTTTTGTTGTGATGAGGACTTAGGCTTTGAAGGTAACAGACTTGGTTCAGATCTTGGTTCTGCCACTCCATAGCTGTTTGGCTTTGGGAAAATTACTAAACCTCTCTGAGATTATTTCCTCCTTTGTAAAGTGGGGATAAATCTATCTGAGCCAGCAGAGCAGCTGCATGAGAGATGTGCACTAAATATTGGTCTTTCTCACTCTCCTACGCCATCTCTCTGTTCTTCCCAGAGAAGCTGTACAGAAGGATAGAGTACTTTTGTTTAAAATAGTTAACTAATTAATTAATTAATTTGTTTTTGGCTGCGTTGGGTCTTCGTTGCTATGCGCAGGCTTTGCCTAGTTGCCGCAAGCGGGGGCTACTCTTTGTTGCGGTGCGCGGGCTTCTCATTGCGGTGGCTTCTCTTGCTAGCCTTAACCCCAATGCTAGCCTTAACCCTGGCTCTCACAACATGAATTCCTCTTCCCATATCTTATCCACTAATTAATATAAATGTAGGCATATTATTTCTATTAGCCATATCACACCTAGCCATTTACTCCATCCTCAGATCTGGATGAACTTCACATTCAAAATACTCACTCACTGGAGCTCTAGGAGCAATAGCACAGACAATCATCTCATATGAAGTAATGTAGCAGTTATTCTATTCTCAGTCTTACTGATAAATGGATCATTTACACTTTCAACAGTAATTATTACACAAGAACACCTATGACTAATTTTCTCATGACCCCTACCCAGAATTTGATTATCTCCTCAGTAGCCGAAATCCAACGAAGCCCCACTTGATTAAACGGAAGTAGCATCAAAACCTGTATATGTCTTCAATGTAGAAAATGTAGCAGGCCCATTCACCCCGTCCCTCCTAGAGAATATGTCAATTTCCCTATCATAAACATTTCCCCAGCAATCTATTTTTAGGAGCATTCGACAATCCCTAGGTGCCAGAATTATATACAGCCCAAGTCATCATTAAACACATCTAACAATCTCCTTTCTATGAATTTGAGCCTCCTACCTACAATTTTGATATGATCAACGCATACATCTCTTATAAAAAGTTTTTTTACGACTAACATTAACCCTATGTATATGAGAGTTTTCACTACTTGTCATCATACCAGGCAACCCACCACAAATTTAAGAAATATGTCTGACAAAAGAGTTACTTTGATAGAGTAAATCACAGAGGTTTCAATGCTCTTATTCCTGGAATTGAATTCTTCCTAATAATTTTACATTCTCCATGCTACCTACCACATTACACCACATGCTATATAGTAAAGTTCTCTAAGTAAGCTTCAGGCCCATACCCCCAAAATATTTTTATATATCCTTCCTGTGCTAATAAACTCTCATTGTTTTTACCATCATTCTACTGACCATTTTCTCAGGAAATATAATTGTATAACAAGCTCACACTGGTTAATGGTATCCCCATTCTAATAAAAAACATGAACCCATAAGCTACAGAAGCATCCAACAAATATTTCCTAAAACAGTCCACCACATCAATACTACTTATAATGGCTATTATCATTAATCTAATATACTCTGGTCAAAGAGCACAATGAATAACAAGAATCTTTAATCCAGCAGCATCCACCCTCATGACAATCGCCCTTGTCACAAAAGTAGGACTTTCCCCATTTCACTTCTGAGTGCCTGAAGTCACACGAGGCATCCCATGAACAGCAGACCTGATGCTATCAACATGACAAAATTGCACCCCTATCAGTTTTATACCACATGTCACCATCCATCAACCTAAATATACTATTAATCATAGTGATATTATAAATCATAGCTGGAGGCTGAGGCAGACTTCGCCATACTCACCTGGAAAATATTACACCCTCCTCATCAATTGCCCATATAGGATGAATAACAGCTCTTATAATGTATATTCAGATTATAACAATCCTAAACATACTAATTTATATCATAACAACACTATCTTCTTCTTATTTATGCCCAGATCATGTACTACAAGAGTATCATTATCACACACATGAGATAAAACACCTCCCATCACAATCATTTTCCTCACCATTATAGTATCATTAGGACATCGCCCATCACTATCAGGCTTTCTACCCAAATGAATAATTATCCAAGAGATAACAAAAACGACAACATCATTCTACCAACACTAATAGCCATCATAGCAGTCCTCAGCATATATTTCTACTTGCAGCTAACATACTCCACATCACTAACTATATTCCCTTCATTAAACAACACAAACACAAAACAATTTGAACATACAAAGAAATAACCTTCCTATCATTACCAATCATAATACCCACACGGTTACTACACACAACACCCATTCTATCGGTGCTGGACTAGGAATTTAGGTTAGTTCAGACCAAGAGCTTTCAAAACCCTAAACAAGTGAAATTTACTTAATTCCTAAAAATAAGGATTGCAAGACTTTATTCTACATCAATTGAATGTAAAGCAAACACTGTATTGAAGCCAAATCTTTACGAGACTGATGAGTTTTAACCCCAGGAAACTTTAGTTAACAGGCAAATCCTCTAGTCAACTGGCTTCAGTCTACTTCTCCTTCATTTGAGAAAGAAAAAAAGAAAAAAAAAAAAAAGGCAGGATAATCACTGGCAGAATTGAAGCTGCTTCTCTGAAGTTACAATTCAATTTGTTGATTCACCACAGGGTTTGCCAGAAAGAGGGCTCAATCTCTGTCTTTAGATTTACAGTCTAATGCTAACTCAGTCATTTTACCTCGGTTCATACACTGCTGATTATTTTCAACAAATCACAAAGATATCGGCATTTTATATTTACTATTTGGTGCTTGAGCTGGAGTAGCAGGCAGCACCTTAATTATATTAATCCAGGCTGAGCTATGCTGACCTGGACCGCTACTTGGAGATGCCCAAATCTGTAAGGTTGTCATAACAGTCCCTGCACTTGTAATAATTTTCTTTATAGCTGTACCCGTTATGATTGCAGGCTTTGAAAACTGACTTGGGCCACTAATAACTCGGACACCTGAAGTAGCATTTCCCCCAATAAATCATATAAACTTTTGACTACTTCCCCCATCATTCTTACTCCTACTCATATCACCAATAGTAGAAGCTGGTTCTGGTACCAGTGGGACGGTGTATTCAGCTCTAGCCTGCAATCTGGCCCATGCAGGAGCCTCTGTCGACCTAACTGTTTTCTCCTTACATTTAGCAGGTGTCTCCTCAATTCTTGGTATTATTACTTTTATTACTATAGTCTTTAATACAAAACCAGCAGTCATATCCCAATACCAAACACCATTATTTGTTTAATCTTCCCCAACTATAGCCATATTACTATAATTACCAATCTCAGTCCAAGCAGCCAGAATTGCCATGCTGTTAAGAGATAGAAATCTAAACACTACTTTCTTTGACCCTGCAGGAGGAGACCGAATCCTATAGCAACACCTCTTTTGATACTTTGCTCACCCTGAAGTCTGTATTCATGGCCTAACAGGGTTTGTTATAAACTCACATAGCATTACCTACTATTTAGGACAAAAATTGCCTTTCAGCTATCTGGGAATAGTATGAGTCATGTCCATTGGTTTTTTTAGGAGTTCTCTTGTGGGCCCATCATATGTTTACCATAGGGATAGCTGTGGACTCAGGAGCATACTTTGCATCAGCTACCGTAATTACTTCTCTCCCTACAGGAGTAAAAGTATCTAGCTGATTAGCAACTCTTTATTTAATTTTTCTTTTTCTTTCCTTTTTTTTTTTGGCTGTGTTGGGTCTTGGTTGCTGCGCATGGGCTTTCTCTGGTTGCGGTGAGCGGCAGCTACTCTTCGTTGCGGTGTGCGGCCCTTTCATTGCAGTGGCTTCTCTTGTTGCAGAGCACGGCCTCTAGGCGCGTGGGATTCAGTAGTTGTGGCTTGCGGGCTCTAGAGGGCAGGCTCAGTAGTTGTGGCACACGGGCTTTTTGCTCCGCGGCATGTGGAATCTTCCCAGACAAGGGCTCGAACCCGTGTTCCCTGCATTGGCAGACGAATTCTTAACCACTGCGTCACCAGGGAAGTCCCTGGTTAGCAACTGTTCACGGAGGTAATACTATATGACCTCCCACTATATTATGAGTTTTAGGCTTTAGTTTTTCTTTTTACAGTAGGTGGTTTGACAGGAATCATCTTAGTCAACTCATCCCCAGACATTGTCCTCCAGGATACATACTATGTAGTAGCACACTTCCATGACCTAATGTCCATGGGAGCAGTCTTCACTATTATAGGAGGCTTTCTACACTGATTCCCACTATTCTCAGGTTATACAGTTAACTCAGCATGAGCAAAAATTCACTTCACAAGTATATTTGTAGTAGTAAATATGACTTCCTGCAGCACTTTCGTGGCCTCTCAGGGATGTCACTACGTTAGTCTGAGTACCCTGAGGCACACACAACATGAAATATTTTGTCTTTAGGCTCATTCATCTCAGTAGCAGCAGTAATGCTAATAATCTTCATACTTTGAAAAGCATTTGTGTCTAAACAAGAAGTCTTAGCAGTGGGAATTGCTACTCCTAACCTAGAATGGTTACACGGATGTCCTCCACCATATCCTACGTTTCAAGATCCTACCTATGTAAATGTAAAATAAGGAAGGACTCAAGTCCTTTTCAACCAGTTTCAAGCCAACACCATAACAATTATGTCTTCCTCAATAAATGAGATAAAAGTAAAAAGTGATGTAGCTTTGTCAAAGTTAAATGATAGGCTAAAATCCTGTATATGACTAAGGCATATCAATTTCATCTAGGCTCTCAAGATACAACATCACCGATTATGGAAGAACTTTTACATTTTCTTCATCACACATTAATAGTGATTTTTAAAATAAGTTCTCTAGTCCTCTATATCATTTCACTAATATTGACATCTAAACTCATAGGCATACAATAGATGCACAGGTAGAGAAAATGTGAACAATTTACTAGCTATTATTGTAATCTTAATTGCCCTATCATCATTGTGAATCCTTTACATGATACATGAAATCAATAACTCTTCCCAAACCATAAAAAACTATGGGTCAGTAAAGATACTGAAGCTACAAATACACAGATTACGAAGATTTAAATGTTGACTCCTCTGTAATCCCCACATCAGAGCTAAAACCAGGAGAATAATGCCTAATAAAAGTCAACAACCGAGTAGTTAGGGATAGTCATTGAATATTAGTTTCATCTGAAATTGTTGTACACACCGGAGTTGTTCCTTCTCAGGCCTAAAAGAAGCTGCTATCCCAGGACGCCTAACTTAAGGAATCCTAATATCAACAGGACCCGGCCTATGTTGTGGACAAGAGAGCTCGTTTTCCTGAGTTCAAAGACAGGACAGAGGGATATGTCTGAGATATGGGGTGAATCTGCAGCCCATGGGGATGCACTCTCCAAGCTCCAGTATAGGAATGGGGCCTCTAGGGTCCCAGGCCACCCACCACGCCCTCTGGAGCAGGATCTGGGCAACATTCCCTGTCAGTGATGAGGCAGCCCTAGCACTTGTCACGGCCCGATGTCGTGTCCTATGTGGGCCCCATGCTCTTGGGACCACACCCCACACTCTGCAGGTCCATGCTACAGGGTCCTTCATGCCTCAGGAGTAGAGACCACACAGCAAGCAGTTCCCTCCCCAACCAGCAGGAGGAGGGGAGGAGAGCAGGGGCACCAGGGGACTCTCACTCAGACAACAACACCCCAGCGGTGCCAGCGGGGACAGTGATGATGCAGATGAGGCACAGACCAAGAGATGGGACCAGAGGACCCAAAAGGCAGCTGGTCAGGTCCTGGCTCACCTGCACCCCGGACACCTTTGTCCCGCATACACCCCCTTCCTCATACACCCTCTCCTTAAATGCAGATTCTTCAGATGCGAACAGGCAGAGCTTCAGACTGAAAGTCAGCTCTTCCAAAATGACCCGTCAGCAAACACTGCAGGATTCCACTGCAGTGGGTGCCCTGCAGTCGACAACTCAGGGACTGAAGTGGATATCGGTGCCAGGGGCAGTGGGAGGGAATGGGGAATGAGACTTTCATGGTTGTGGAATTTTGGTTTTGCAGGACGAAAAGTTCTAGTGATGGTGGTGATGGCTCCACGAGAAAGTGAATCTATCCGATGCCTCAGAAACGTGCACTTAAAATGGTGATGATGGTAAAGGGTATGTGACGTGTGTTTTATTTCACTTAAAATAAATTCTTAAAATAATGTCTTGTTAATTGAGATTCCATTTCGACTCCCCTTCATCACAAACGTCGGAGGCCCAGACACAGTCCCCTACCTTAGGGGCCATCACGGTACCCTCACAGAGCACATGGGAGACCATTCTTAGGGGGGGCTAGTCTGTGCTCACCTGACCTCTGTCCAGCGGGACCCAGGCAGTGGTGACCCCCATAGATTAGACATATGATATGCTATAGTATTAATACGATACCACCAAGTGTTGTCACTCACCGGAACACAGAGCAGCAACCCACTCAAACATGCCTGACCTCATATGATTGTGACAAGATGAAGAGAAGAAAAGGAACCACAGGTTAATCAGGACAACACCCTTAATGCAGAGGTTGGAAATCTCAAAGGGGACAGGACACACTGCAGGCAAAGAGCGCATATGCGGTCTCGCCATCCATGTGATCCTGACCCATGCAGGTATGGTGAGACCCACACAGTCCCCTCACCCTATACCTGGGGCCACACATCCACACTCACCAGGGTGACCCACCTCCCCAGACCCCTCCACCTGGGTCACATGTCCACAGTCCCAGGGTGACCTCACCTCCCCAGACCCTGCACCTGGGGTCACACGTCCCCTTGGTCAGGACACCATGGCTCTGCAGGGGGCTCCCCCAATGTGGAAACAAGCTGGGTCCCTGGGACCTCCTGGGATGGGAAAAAGTGTCAGGTGGGTCTCCTTTCCCCACACTTGTCCCAGAGGAGTCCTCCTCTTCTCACTTTGGTTCTGTGTGATTTGAACTGTTTGTACAGCTTTCATACTAAAGTTGAACACACGACCCTGGTGCTGGCATGCTCGGTCCTTTCTCGTCTCACTTACATGTTGAGAAAACTCACAGGACAGCAGGGCTGAAAGCCGAGGGGCAGCTCTGGACTCTGCTGAGTAGGGACGGTAGACTGGAGGGAGAGCTCAGCAGCAGCCTCAGCTGTCACCCATCGGCCTTTTGCCCCCATCTGCATGCCCTGCAATCAATTCAGCAGCTAAACCTGCTTCCCTATGCACCATGCACGTGCTGGTAAATTGGAATTATTGCCAGGTAGTCCTCCTGAGGATTCTCCATGAGCCCCAGGGAAGGTGAACCTTGCAGGGATTAAGACTAAGGCCCCGACCATAGCACTGACCCTTGGGAGGACCAGGTCACCACACTCAGAAGAGAGGCTGTTACGTAGACAAGCCCACCTCAGCTCCAGACCCCAGACATCTAAGCACTGACATTCAGATGCAGGCACGGAGCTTCCCAGTACTGAGGCCAGGCCGGGTCTCTACCCAGGTCCCCATAGTCCTAGCGTACACAGAACATGGTCAGGTCTAAATCTTCTTATTATAGACAACACATGGTCAGCTCTAAACATAATCAGTAGACAGGACATGCAGAGGTCTAAATCTACCATGTAGACACAACTTGATCATGTTTAAACTAGCTTAGGGCTGATCTCATAGGGGGTACAGATCACACACATGGATCTCTCATCTTTGGACACCCACGTCAGGAAACTGAACAAAATCTTTGTCATTAAACATTTCAACAGGTAAAACAGAAATGTTCCCAATTTCTCTGGCCACCTGATGGTCAGGATCCACGGGCGAGCCACGAACTTCTTAGAGTGCAGCCCAGTCTGCTGCCAGGACAGACAAGAAGTGGCCTGATTCCAGCCTCCCAGGCTTCCAGAAGGAGGCGGCCACACTGCAAGCCAGGTCAGGAGAGTCCTGCATGGTCCGGGCCGGGAGATCCGGTCTGTCCATTCGGCTGGCCGATTCCGGGCGGGGCGCTCAGGGCCGCTGAGAGCCCTGCACTCAGGTCCTGCTTCCCTGCAGCGTGTGCGTATGCGTGTGCGTGTGCGTGTGTGTGTGTGTGTGTAGAGGGGGCGGTGGCTGACGGCTCCC
The DNA here is from genome assembly GCF_965194825.1 of Balaenoptera physalus. NCBI lineage: Eukaryota > Metazoa > Chordata > Mammalia > Artiodactyla > Balaenopteridae > Balaenoptera > Balaenoptera physalus. The sequence continues at coordinate 185,858 of NW_028125527.1, read as the reverse complement.
ATGGTTCCCAACCCGGGCACCGCGCTGTCTTCGAGGGGAGGCACGGGGAGAGGTAGGGGCACAGAAGCCGTTGGAGAGGAGAACCCACCGCGGACCTCCTTGCACACTGGCTCACCCCACCCGGAGACCCGCCTGCCCATCGTGGGCCGCATGTCGCCCCCCAGTCCCCCACCCCCGAGGGCAGGGTGCCTGCTCTTTCAACAGCACAGGGTCTCACATGAAGGAGACCCAGTGTGGACTGTCAGCCCCCGACTCCTGATGCTGTGTTTAGGGGGAGAATGAACCCCCTTGACTGGGCGATGGGACCCTGTGAGGAAAGAGGTGGCGGCCCGATCCAAGTCGGGGCCTGGCTGAGATATGAGGAAACAGGAGCCAAGGGCAGGGCCTGGAGGCCAGGCCAACAGGAGGGGCACCCCCAGCCTTGGCCGGGCTCTCCAACGGTGACATTGTTGCTTTAGGGGACCTGGGACAGGTGACTGAATGTAATGGGAGTCTAAACTGGACCCTGAATGCGGCTTAAAGAAGGTGTGAAGGATGTTACTGAGACAGTGACAGTCATTGGAAGACAAACTCTGTGTCAGGATATCCTGCTCCATCCATTTAAATCCCTGAGATCTGTGACCTTTACGTGGCTACGCAGGATTGTTAGAGCAGCTGCGTGCGGATATATCTGGGGCACAATTCAGTCTGCAGCCAACTTGCAAGTGGTTCCAGCAAACACACAGGTGTGCGCACAGGCAGGCACAGCACACACACAAACATATGCACGTGCACAGCACAAATATATTCACACACTAGCATGTGAACACACATGCACCCATATGCCCATGCACACACTAATGTGTGCAAGTTCACATACCTATCCACATGCACAGCATATTTATGCAAACAGGCACATGCACACGCATAGCACACACACAGGGAATAAAGTGAATCCGTAAAGCATTAATTCCTGAACACAAGTGAAGCTGACATGTATTTTTCCCTTTTCTTAGCCTTGATGTTTTCCACAACAAAAAGTTTAAGAAAAAAGTTAATGGCAAATGACTTTTGATTCATAGGACTTTCTGATTTTATTCCACAAATATTATGACAGCAGAAATGAATGTAGATATTACATGTGTCCACTAATGGAAGAATGGAGAAGAAAAACACGGTCCATCAATACAAGGGAATGCTATTCAGCCTAAAAAGGAAGTCAATTCTGACACAGGATGCAGCAGGGATGAACCTTGAGGGCATTATGCTCAGTGATGTAAGCTAGACACAAAAAAACAAACAGTGCTTGATCCACTCATACAAGGCCCCTAGAGCAGTCGGAAATATAGAGACATAAAGTAGGATGTTGAGGGCCAGAGGCTGAGGGAGGGACAATGGGGAGTGAGTGTTTAATGGGGACTGTTTCAATTTTGCAAGATGTAAAAGTTCTGGAGGAGGATGGTGGTCAGGTTTGCACAACAGTGTGAATTACTTCCTGACCCTGAAATGTGCACTTAAAAATGGTTAAGATAGTACATTTTATGTTATGTGTACCAGACCACAATTTTTAAAACTTTTCCAAAAACAACAGGAAATAGTCCATGAACACCACAAGATGCACAACTTCACTAACAAGAGAGGGATTAAAGCCATAAGAAAAATACTGTGCATACGCCTACCAGAATGGCAGACATGAAAGACATAGTATCAAATATCAGCAGGATGTGGAGCAATGGAAAGCCTGGTACGCAACGGGGGGATGCAACCACTTCTGAAGCAATCGGGCCTCAGATAACGAAGTCCGTGCACAGAGACCCACAGTGCTCCTCCCAGTTGAACACAAACCCACCAGCCCTGCACCAGGACACACGGACATGGACTGGCAGCCACAGGAGCCAAACCTGAAGGAACCTGAAGGCCATCACAGACGGATGCAGAAATGAACCATGCACGCTCCTATGAAGGAATATTCCACAGCAATGGAGTACATTTTGTTTAAAGGTAGTAAAACTATAAAAATTATTTTTTAAAGAAAACTATATTTACAAGATGAAAGAATCTATAATTCTGGCACCTAGGGATTGTCGAATGCTCCTAAAAATAGATTGCTGTGGAAACGTTTATTATAGGGAAATTGACATATTCTCTAGGAAGGACGCGGTGAATGGGCCTGCTACATTTTCTACATTGAAGACATGTACAGGTTTTGATGCTACTTCTGTTAAATCAAGTGGGGCTTCACTGGATTTCTGCTACTGCGGAGATAATCAAATTGTGGGTAGGGGTCAGGAGAAAATTAGTCATAGGTGTTCTTGTGTAATAATTACTGTTGAAAGTGTAAATGATCCATTTACCAGTAAGACTGAGAATAGAATAACTGCTACATTACTTCATATGAGATGATCGTCTGTGCTATTGTTCCTGGCGCTCCAGTGAGTGAGTATTTTGAATGTGAAGTTCATCCAGCTCTGAGGATGGAATAAATGGCTAGGTGTGATATGGCTAATAGAAATAATATGCCTACATTTATACTAGTTAGTGGATAAGATATGGGAAGAGGAATTCATGTTGTGAGAGGCAGGGTTATGGCTAGCATTGGGGCAATAATATATAAATTGATGATGTTGATGGACATAGTGGTTCTTTAATAAGTACTTTGAATGCCTCAGCAATGGGTTGTAATCATCCATGGGGGCTGATGATTTTTGGCCCTTTCTGGATTTGTATATAGCCTAGGATTTTCCATTTGGTTAATATGAGGAATGCTATGGTGAATTAAATTGGGTAATTTGTGAAAGAATGTTGATTATAAACATATTCTTAGGAAGAGGACTTGAAGCAGTGCAGAAAAAGTTTCAGTTTTACATAATTACCGGGCTCTGCCAGCGTAACGAACCCTGTTCTACAGTAGGGTATGTATAAATTAATTGAATGTAGATTATATCATCATTTAGTTTGAAGACATTTTGTAAAGGAAGCCGTATTGCTCTTGTCCTTTCATACTGGAAAAAATCTGCAATAGACAGAAACCAACCAGGATGACTCCAGTCTGAACTCAGATCACGTGAGACTGTAATCGTTGAACAAACAGACAATTAATAGCAGTTATACCGTTGAAATGTCGTGATCCAGCATCAAGGTCATAAACCATATTGCCCATATGAACTCCAGAATACAATTACACTGTAATCCCTAGTAAAACTTGTTCCATTGACCAGTGTTTTAGAAGAACAGGTGATAAAGCATTTTGACTAGCTGGCCTAAGTTTTAATCACTCAGAAGTGGTTTTATTCTCCAAAAAATAAATGGCGCATGGGCTCAAGACACACCGGCTTCAGTAGTTGTGGCGTGCAGACTCAGTAGTTGTGGCCCAATGGCTTAGTTGTTCCGTGGCACGTGAGATCTTCCCGGACCGGGGATCGAACCGGGTCCCCTGCATTGGCAGGCGAATTCTTAATCACTGCATCACCAGGGAAGTCCCAGATTCGCAGTCTCCCTTTTAATATACCTTAAGCCCAAAGAATCCATGGAAAATTGTTAGAGAAAATAAGGCAATAAAATACTGTAAGGACTATAACAGAAGCATATAGTACACAGTTCATATAGACACATCCCAAGCAGTTACAAAGTATATTAAAAGGGAGGCTGCAATTTTAAAAGAATAAGAAAAATTATACCCACAAACTCCCAATCTTTCCTGAAACGTTGCAATCTGAAACCCTATTGTAGGAAGCAGAAGATTCCAGGAGATATTCTACAAATGAAGGACTGCAAACCCTGTGGTTGGATAAGGAATTCTGGAAGGAAGGTATCCTCACCCAAGGAGAGCAGGTTCCTATACTTCTCTAACATCACATCCCTGTACAATTCCCATTGATCTTGGTCCAGGCATTCTCACTCCTCTTGACAGAAATCTATGGCCACATCCTGGAATGTCAGCAGTCCCTGAAATTAAACGTACACATGCCATGTGGCCACGGGAAGAGTTCATAATATGACCCAAGAAGAAAACAGCAAGTTAAGAGAAGGTTTTAATTTAGAAGAGTCTCTTCAATTATCCACTAATACATATATATATATATATATATATATATATATATATATATAAATAATTTTTTTTTTACAAAGTAACTTTCTCTACCTTATTTCTAACTACAAGAAAAGAGTATGGCATGTGATCCACAAAACCAATATAGAGACTATACTTGTCTGGAAAAGAAATGATAAAATGATGGTTTCAACACAGGCATATGCATTTTTGAGTGTTTTATTTATATCAAACTGGATAAAATGTGTGTATTTCTCATAGAGAAAAGACCTGTCGAGGTAGAAATGTACCTTTCAACTATTCATGGGTACACGAGTACACTGGGGAGATTGTAAAAGTGCAGTTTGTGATTCAGTAGGTCCGGTGGGCCTGAGTTCTATTTTTTTAACAAGCTCATTTTTAACTAGTGATGCCACAGTCTCTGATACATTAACCACAACTGTGAATATCAGAGACATAATTAGAAAGGTAAAAATTCACATTTAATTTTGAACATAAAGTGTTTTATGGATTTACACCTTTAATAGAATAGTGAGCACAGCAGCAACAATCATTTGTGAGTATTTACTATAGACTGTGTATGTTTCTAATTTTTTTGTGTAGGATTCCAGGAAAAAGGCCTGGGCTGCGGCCACAATGGGCGTGGCCCCCAGGCCGGGCCGCCCCTCCAGGACCCCCGACGGGGCCCTGCGCTCCTGGCGGCTCCCTCCCCCGCCGCCCCGCTCCCTCCCGGAAGGCCACGGGGCAGAGCGGTCCCACCCACTGCGCGCTGAACAGAGCCCGCGTTTCCTCAGAGCTGGAACTCCCGGCTCAGGCGGCGTCTCTTCCCTCCGCCTTCACGGAACTGCCCCGGAGCCCGAGGGGAGGGCGACCTCACTGAGGCTGCCGGCTCTGGAGGTGCCCCGGCGGCCGAAGGCATGACAGTCGCGGGGACGGCGGGCCGGGTAAGTGGGCGCCGACCCTCCGCCTGGTCCGGTGCCCGGGCGGCAGCACAAGACCAGCTTCTGAGGGGCAGGGGTTCGCTGCCACCCGCCGCTGCTGTGCAGAAAGAGCGGCCTCCAGCGTCTGGTCCCCGGGAACTTCGGTCCGTCCTCTCGCCCCTGCCCTCGTCCTGGCTCGCGAGGCCTGGTGGGCGTGAGGAGGGGGTCGGCCTGAGCGTCCTGAGGGGAAACGGGGCAAGGGAGGCGCAGGGTCCGGCTGCAGCGTCAGCGCCCCTCTTCCCGACTGCGGGGAAAGCGGCTGAAAACTCCTCCCGAGGCGCGCAGGCCCCTTATTCAGCCGAGTCCCTCTGCGCTCCTTCCTCCCTGAGCTAAAGTACCGGGGGAAGGGGACAGGGCAGGGAACTGGCGCAGGTAATGGGGAACATCCAAAGGTGATTGTTAACTAAGGAAAACCAGCTCTCCCAAGGTGAGGAATGCGGCGCTTTTCTTTGCCTGGGCTCACTGAATTCCTTCCTTTGATATGCACCTCAGCTCTCTGGGGCCTGCATTCTGTATTTGCATATCCTGAGTGCCTCAGGGCCCGCCGGTTCACATTGGAGGGCTGCAAGTGCTGAAGACTGTGACATCCTTTGTTTACTGATAGGGCAAGAACTATTCCATTTCTCACAGGCCTGAGGGGCAGACAGTGGAAAAAAGTCAGAGAATCTCACTCGGCCTGTACTTTGGTTTACATATAGATAATATTTATACTTAACTGTGCTGATAGAGGTTCTCAAGTCCAATCAACTTGTTCTACCGCCCTCTATGTATCAATTTCATCAATATGATAAGATAAATGCCTATAGAATTGACTTAATCCATTTAAATAGGATAATGATTTTGAATGGAAACATAATAGAAATATAGCAACGAAACCTTTACCACTAAAGGCTGGGTTTGGAACACCCTAAATAAATGTTCCATTGTTAAAATATTGAAAGATGTAGTCAATGGAAATATCAACAAAAATGACAAATAATAAGGGTAGCAGAATGTTGAAATGTTCTATCTTTATCATTAAAGTGGCAGAAAATCATTTATTAGTAGGCACTGGGGGCAGAAGATGCCTGATTTTATATCTGTGTCATATTTGTGCAGTTGTTTCAACAAGTAACTTAAAGACAAAATGGAAAAACAAGGAGGTTTGTGCCTGAGATCATGTTGATGTGAAACCAGGGATGGCCACCTTGTGCCAGGTGAGTTAAGTTTACCTGGCAGGTAGACCGCAGAGCTCCTGGGAAGCAAGGGTTGGAATTTTTCTGCTGGGTGCCCCTTAGGTTCTGTGACTTGACTGACTGTGAGTCATGTTTCTGGAAAGACCTGATCACAGGAAAAGGGTGGGAATAGAGTGATTTGGGGAGCAGCTAACAACATTCATCACAGCTCACGGCCTGAATGAATTTTAAAGAAACAGGAAAACAAATGCTTCTTATGGAATCAGAGAATGTGAGGGCTGGACAATCCCAGAAAATGAGGAACACCCATCCCATTTTCCAGATGACAAAACAGAGGTCCAGCAAGGTGAAATCCCTCACCCAAGTTGCACCCGTCTCTCCTCCCCACTACGTGGTTCATGAAAGCAGGACTCTTCCTGTCTTGATCACTGCTGAACCCCAAAAAGGGCCAGGCATCTAGCAGCTGCTCCAAAAATTTGGGTTGACTGTAGGAACAATGCTATTTCTTTCTTTCTCACTCTTATTCAGGATTGTGCCAAGAACTCGCCAGGTTGCAATGTAATTCGATAAATGTAAATATTAATTGAGTTTTGTTGTGATGAGGACTTAGGCTTTGAAGGTAACAGACTTGGTTCAGATCTTGGTTCTGCCACTCCATAGCTGTTTGGCTTTGGGAAAATTACTAAACCTCTCTGAGATTATTTCCTCCTTTGTAAAGTGGGGATAAATCTATCTGAGCCAGCAGAGCAGCTGCATGAGAGATGTGCACTAAATATTGGTCTTTCTCACTCTCCTACGCCATCTCTCTGTTCTTCCCAGAGAAGCTGTACAGAAGGATAGAGTACTTTTGTTTAAAATAGTTAACTAATTAATTAATTAATTTGTTTTTGGCTGCGTTGGGTCTTCGTTGCTATGCGCAGGCTTTGCCTAGTTGCGGCAAGCGGGGGCTACTCTTTGTTGCGGTGCGCGGGCTTCTCATTGCGGTGGCTTCTCTTGCTAGCCTTAACCCCAATGCTAGCCTTAACCCTGGCTCTCACAACATGAATTCCTCTTCCCATATCTTATCCACTAATTAATATAAATGTAGGCATATTATTTCTATTAGCCATATCACACCTAGCCATTTACTCCATCCTCAGATCTGGATGAACTTCACATTCAAAATACTCACTCACTGGAGCTCTAGGAGCAATAGCACAGACAATCATCTCATATGAAGTAATGTAGCAGTTATTCTATTCTCAGTCTTACTGATAAATGGATCATTTACACTTTCAACAGTAATTATTACACAAGAACACCTATGACTAATTTTCTCCTGACCCCTACCCAGAATTTGATTATCTCCTCAGTAGCCGAAATCCAACGAAGCCCCACTTGATTAAACGGAAGTAGCATCAAAACCTGTATATGTCTTCAATGTAGAAAATGTAGCAGGCCCATTCACCCCGTCCCTCCTAGAGAATATGTCAATTTCCCTATCATAAACATTTCCCCAGCAATCTATTTTTAGGAGCATTCGACAATCCCTAGGTGCCAGAATTATATACAGCCCAAGTCATCATTAAACACATCTAACAATCTCCTTTCTATGAATTTGAGCCTCCTACCTACAATTTTGATATGATCAACGCATACATCTCTTATAAAAAGTTTTTTTACGACTAACATTAACCCTATGTATATGAGAGTTTTCACTACTTGTCATCATACCAGGCAACCCACCACAAATTTAAGAAATATGTCTGACAAAAGAGTTACTTTGATAGAGTAAATCACAGAGGTTTCAATGCTCTTATTCCTGGAATTGAATTCTTCCTAATAATTTTACATTCTCCATGCTACCTACCACATTACACCACATGCTATATAGTAAAGTTCTCTAAGTAAGCTTCAGGCCCATACCCCCAAAATATTTTTATATATCCTTCCTGTGCTAATAAAGTCTCATTGTTTTTACCATCATTCTACTGACCATTTTCTCAGGAAATATAATTGTATAACAAGCTCACACTGGTTAATGGTATCCCCATTCTAATAAAAAACATGAACCCATAAGCTACAGAAGCATCCAACAAATATTTCCTAAAACAGTCCACCACATCAATACTACTTATAATGGCTATTATCATTAATCTAATATACTCTGGTCAAAGAGCACAATGAATAACAAGAATCTTTAATCCAGCAGCATCCACCCTCATGACAATCGCCCTTGTCACAAAAGTAGGACTTTCCCCATTTCACTTCTGAGTGCCTGAAGTCACACGAGGCATCCCATGAACAGCAGACCTGATGCTATCAACATGACAAAATTGCACCCCTATCAGTTTTATACCACATGTCACCATCCATCAACCTAAATATACTATTAATCATAGTGATATTATAAATCATAGCTGGAGGCTGAGGCAGACTTCGCCATACTCACCTGGAAAATATTACACCCTCCTCATCAATTGCCCATATAGGATGAATAACAGCTCTTATAATGTATATTCAGATTATAACAATCCTAAACATACTAATTTATATCATAACAACACTATCTTCTTCTTATTTATGCCCAGATCATGTACTACAAGAGTATCATTATCACACACATGAGATAAAACACCTCCCATCACAATCATTTTCCTCACCATTATAGTATCATTAGGACATCGCCCATCACTATCAGGCTTTCTACCCAAATGAATAATTATCCAAGAGATAACAAAAACGACAACATCATTCTACCAACACTAATAGCCATCATAGCAGTCCTCAGCATATATTTCTACTTGCAGCTAACATACTCCACATCACTAACTATATTCCCTTCATTAAACAACACAAACACAAAACAATTTGAACATACAAAGAAATAACCTTCCTATCATTACCAATCATAATACCCACACGGTTACTACACACAACACCCATTCTATCGGTGCTGGACTAGGAATTTAGGTTAGTTCAGACCAAGAGCTTTCAAAACCCTAAACAAGTGAAATTTACTTAATTCCTAAAAATAAGGATTGCAAGACTTTATTCTACATCAATTGAATGTAAAGCAAACACTGTATTGAAGCCAAATCTTTACGAGACTGATGAGTTTTAACCCCAGGAAACTTTAGTTAACAGGCAAATCCTCTAGTCAACTGGCTTCAGTCTACTTCTCCTTCATTTGAGAAAGAAAAAAAGAAAAAAAAAAAAAAGGCAGGATAATCACTGGCAGAATTGAAGCTGCTTCTCTGAAGTTACAATTCAATTTGTTGATTCACCACAGGGTTTGCCAGAAAGAGGGCTCAATCTCTGTCTTTAGATTTACAGTCTAATGCTAACTCAGTCATTTTACCTCGGTTCATACACTGCTGATTATTTTCAACAAATCACAAAGATATCGGCATTTTATATTTACTATTTGGTGCTTGAGCTGGAGTAGCAGGCAGCACCTTAATTATATTAATCCAGGCTGAGCTATGCTGACCTGGACCGCTACTTGGAGATGCCCAAATCTGTAAGGTTGTCATAACAGTCCCTGCACTTGTAATAATTTTCTTTATAGCTGTACCCGTTATGATTGCAGGCTTTGAAAACTGACTTGGGCCACTAATAACTCGGACACCTGAAGTAGCATTTCCCCCAATAAATCATATAAACTTTTGACTACTTCCCCCATCATTCTTACTCCTACTCATATCACCAATAGTAGAAGCTGGTTCTGGTACCAGTGGGACGGTGTATTCAGCTCTAGCCTGCAATCTGGCCCATGCAGGAGCCTCTGTCGACCTAACTGTTTTCTCCTTACATTTAGCAGGTGTCTCCTCAATTCTTGGTATTATTACTTTTATTACTATAGTCTTTAATACAAAACCAGCAGTCATATCCCAATACCAAACACCATTATTTGTTTAATCTTCCCCAACTATAGCCATATTACTATAATTACCAATCTCAGTCCAAGCAGCCAGAATTGCCATGCTGTTAAGAGATAGAAATCTAAACACTACTTTCTTTGACCCTGCAGGAGGAGACCGAATCCTATAGCAACACCTCTTTTGATACTTTGCTCACCCTGAAGTCTGTATTCATGGCCTAACAGGGTTTGTTATAAACTCACATAGCATTACCTACTATTTAGGACAAAAATTGCCTTTCAGCTATCTGGGAATAGTATGAGTCATGTCCATTGGTTTTTTTAGGAGTTCTCTTGTGGGCCCATCATATGTTTACCATAGGGATAGCTGTGGACTCAGGAGCATACTTTGCATCAGCTACCGTAATTACTTCTATCCCTACAGGAGTAAAAGTATCTAGCTGATTAGCAACTCTTTATTTAATTTTTCTTTTTCTTTCCTTTTTTTTTTTTGGCTGTGTTGGGTCTTGGTTGCTGCGCATGGGCTTTCTCTGGTTGCGGTGAGCGGCAGCTACTCTTCGTTGCGGTGTGCGGCCCTTTCATTGCAGTGGCTTCTCTTGTTGCAGAGCACGGCCTCTAGGCGCGTGGGATTCAGTAGTTGTGGCTTGCGGGCTCTAGAGGGCAGGCTCAGTAGTTGTGGCACACGGGCTTTTTGCTCCGCGGCATGTGGAATCTTCCCAGACAAGGGCTCGAACCCGTGTTCCCTGCATTGGCAGACGAATTCTTAACCACTGCGTCACCAGGGAAGTCCCTGGTTAGCAACTGTTCACGGAGGTAATACTATATGACCTCCCACTATATTATGAGTTTTAGGCTTTAGTTTTTCTTTTTACAGTAGGTGGTTTGACAGGAATCATCTTAGTCAACTCATCCCCAGACATTGTCCTCCAGGATACATACTATGTAGTAGCACACTTCCATGACCTAATGTCCATGGGAGCAGTCTTCACTATTATAGGAGGCTTTCTACACTGATTCCCACTATTCTCAGGTTATACAGTTAACTCAGCATGAGCAAAAATTCACTTCACAAGTATATTTGTAGTAGTAAATATGACTTCCTGCAGCACTTTCGTGGCCTCTCAGGGATGTCACTACGTTAGTCTGAGTACCCTGAGGCACACACAACATGAAATATTTTGTCTTTAGGCTCATTCATCTCAGTAGCAGCAGTAATGCTAATAATCTTCATACTTTGAAAAGCATTTGTGTCTAAACAAGAAGTCTTAGCAGTGGGAATTGCTACTCCTAACCTAGAATGGTTACACGGATGTCCTCCACCATATCCTACGTTTCAAGATCCTACCTATGTAAATGTAAAATAAGGAAGGACTCAAGTCCTTTTCAACCAGTTTCAAGCCAACACCATAACAATTATGTCTTCCTCAATAAATGAGATAAAAGTAAAAAGTGATGTAGCTTTGTCAAAGTTAAATGATAGGCTAAAATCCTGTATATGACTAAGGCATATCAATTTCATCTAGGCTCTCAAGATACAACATCACCGATTATGGAAGAACTTTTACATTTTCTTCATCACACATTAATAGTGATTTTTAAAATAAGTTCTCTAGTCCTCTATATCATTTCACTAATATTGACATCTAAACTCATAGGCATACAATAGATGCACAGGTAGAGAAAATGTGAACAATTTACTAGCTATTATTGTAATCTTAATTGCCCTATCATCATTGTGAATCCTTTACATGATACATGAAATCAATAACTCTTCCCAAACCATAAAAAAACTATGGGTCAGTAAAGATACTGAAGCTACAAATACACAGATTACGAAGATTTAAATGTTGACTCCTCTGTAATCCCCACATCAGAGCTAAAACCAGGAGAATAATGCCTAATAAAAGTCAACAACCGAGTAGTTAGGGATAGTCATTGAATATTAGTTTCATCTGAAATTGTTGTACACACCGGAGTTGTTCCTTCTCAGGCCTAAAAGAAGCTGCTATCCCAGGACGCCTAACTTAAGGAATCCTAATATCAACAGGACCCGGCCTATGTTGTGGACAAGAGAGCTCGTTTTCCTGAGTTCAAAGACAGGACAGAGGGATATGTCTGAGATATGGGGTGAATCTGCAGCCCATGGGGATGCACTCTCCAAGCTCCAGTATAGGAATGGGGCCTCTAGGGTCCCAGGCCACCCACCACGCCCTCTGGAGCAGGATCTGGGCAACATTCCCTGTCAGTGATGAGGCAGCCCTAGCACTTGTCACGGCCCGATGTCGTGTCCTATGTGGGCCCCATGCTCTTGGGACCACACCCCACACTCTGCAGGTCCATGCTACAGGGTCCTTCATGCCTCAGGAGTAGAGACCACACAGCAAGCAGTTCCCTCCCCAACCAGCAGGAGGAGGGGAGGAGAGCAGGGGCACCAGGGGACTCTCACTCAGACAACAACACCCCAGCGGTGCCAGCGGGGACAGTGATGATGCAGATGAGGCACAGACCAAGAGATGGGACCAGAGGACCCAAAAGGCAGCTGGTCAGGTCCTGGCTCACCTGCACCCCGGACACCTTTGTCCCGCATACACCCCCTTCCTCATACACCCTCTCCTTAAATGCAGATTCTTCAGATGCGAACAGGCAGAGCTTCAGACTGAAAGTCAGCTCTTCCAAAATGACCCGTCAGCAAACACTGCAGGATTCCACTGCAGTGGGTGCCCTGCAGTCGACAACTCAGGGACTGAAGTGGATATCGGTGCCAGGGGCAGTGGGAGGGAATGGGGAATGAGACTTTCATGGTTGTGGAATTTTGGTTTTGCAGGACGAAAAGTTCTAGTGATGGTGGTGATGGCTCCACGAGAAAGTGAATCTATCCGATGCCTCAGAAACGTGCACTTAAAATGGTGATGATGGTAAAGGGTATGTGACGTGTGTTTTATTTCACTTAAAATAAATTCTTAAAATAATGTCTTGTTAATTGAGATTCCATTTCGACTCCCCTTCATCACAAACGTCGGAGGCCCAGACACAGTCCCCTACCTTAGGGGCCATCACGGTACCCTCACAGAGCACATGGGAGACCATTCTTAGGGGGGGCTAGTCTGTGCTCACCTGACCTCTGTCCAGCGGGACCCAGGCAGTGGTGACCCCCATAGATTAGACATATGATATGCTATAGTATTAATACGATACCACCAAGTGTTGTCACTCACCGGAACACAGAGCAGCAACCCACTCAAACATGCCTGACCTCATATGATTGTGACAAGATGAAGAGAAGAAAAGGAACCACAGGTTAATCAGGACAACACCCTTAATGCAGAGGTTGGAAATCTCAAAGGGGACAGGACACACTGCAGGCAAAGAGCGCATATGCGGTCTCGCCATCCATGTGATCCTGACCCATGCAGGTATGGTGAGACCCACACAGTCCCCTCACCCTATACCTGGGGCCACACATCCACACTCACCAGGGTGACCCACCTCCCCAGACCCCTCCACCTGGGTCACATGTCCACAGTCCCAGGGTGACCTCACCTCCCCAGACCCTGCACCTGGGGTCACACGTCCCCTTGGTCAGGACACCATGGCTCTGCAGGGGGCTCCCCCAATGTGGAAACAAGCTGGGTCCCTGGGACCTCCTGGGATGGGAAAAAGTGTCAGGTGGGTCTCCTTTCCCCACACTTGTCCCAGAGGAGTCCTCCTCTTCTCACTTTGGTTCTGTGTGATTTGAACTGTTTGTACAGCTTTCATACTAAAGTTGAACACACGACCCTGGTGCTGGCATGCTCGGTCCTTTCTCGTCTCACTTACATGTTGAGAAAACTCACAGGACAGCAGGGCTGAAAGCCGAGGGGCAGCTCTGGACTCTGCTGAGTAGGGACGGTAGACTGGAGGGAGAGCTCAGCAGCAGCCTCAGCTGTCACCCATCGGCCTTTTGCCCCCATCTGCGTGCCCTGCAATCAATTCAGCAGCTAAACCTGCTTCCCTATGCACCATGCACGTGCTGGTAAATTGGAATTATTGCCAGGTAGTCCTCCTGAGGATTCTCCATGAGCCCCAGGGAAGGTGAACCTTGCAGGGATTAAGACTAAGGCCCCGACCATAGCACTGACCCTTGGGAGGACCAGGTCACCACACTCAGAAGAGAGGCTGTTACGTAGACAAGCCCACCTCAGCTCCAGACCCCAGACATCTAAGCACTGACATTCAGATGCAGGCACGGAGCTTCCCAGTACTGAGGCCAGGCCGGGTCTCTACCCAGGTCCCCATAGTCCTAGCGTACACAGAACATGGTCAGGTCTAAATCTTCTTATTATAGACAACACATGGTCAGCTCTAAACATAATCAGTAGACAGGACATGCAGAGGTCTAAATCTACCATGTAGACACAACTTGATCATGTTTAAACTAGCTTAGGGCTGATCTCATAGGGGGTACAGATCACACACATGGATCTCTCATCTTTGGACACCCACGTCAGGAAACTGAACAAAATCTTTGTCATTAAACATTTCAACAGGTAAAACAGAAATGTTCCCAATTTCTCTGGCCACCTGATGGTCAGGATCCACGGGCGAGCCACGAACTTCTTAGAGTGCAGCCCAGTCTGCTGCCAGGACAGACAAGAAGTGGCCTGATTCCAGCCTCCCAGGCTTCCAGAAGGAGGCGGCCACACTGCAAGCCAGGTCAGGAGAGTCCTGCATGGTCCGGGCCGGGAGATCCGGTCTGTCCATTCGGCTGGCCGATTCCGGGCGGGGCGCTCAGGGCCGCTGAGAGCCCTGCACTCAGGTCCTGCTTCCCTGCAGCGTGTGCGTATGCGTGTGCGTGTGCGTGTGTGTGTGTGTGTGTAGAGGGGGCGGTGGCTGACGGCTCCCATGGTTCCCAACCCGGGCACCGCGCTGTCTTCGAGGGGAGGCACGGGGAGAGGTAGGGGCACAGAAGCCGTTGGAGAGGAGAACCCACCGCGGAACTCCTTGCACACTGGCTCGCCCCACCCGGAGACCCGCCTGCCCATCGTGGGCCGCATGTCGCCCCCCAGTCCCCCACCCCCGAGGGCAGGGTGCCTGCTCTTTCAACAGCACAGGGTCTCACATGAAGGAGACCCAGTGTGGACTGTCAGCCCCCGACTCCTGATGCTGTGTTTAGGGGGAGAATGAACCCCCTTGACTGGGCGATGGGACCCTGTGAGGAAAGAGGTGGCGGCCCGATCCAAGTCGGGGCCTGGCTGAGATATGAGGAAACAGGAGCCAAGGGCAGGGCCTGGAGGCCAGGCCAACAGGAGGGGCACCCCCAGCCTTGGCCGGGCTCTCCAACGGTGACATTGTTGCTTTAGGGGACCTGGGACAGGTGACTGAATGTAATGGGAGTCTAAACTGGACCCTGAATGCGGCTTAAAGAAGGTGTGAAGGATGTTACTGAGACAGTGACAGTCATTGGAAGACAAACTCTGTGTCAGGATATCCTGCTCCATCCATTTAAATCCCTGAGATCTGTGACCTTTACGTGGCTACGCAGGATTGTTAGAGCAGCTGCGTGCGGATATATCTGGGGCACAATTCAGTCTGCAGCCAACTTGCAAGTGGTTCCAGCAAACACACAGGTGTGCGCACAGGCAGGCACAGCACACACACAAACATATGCACGTGCACAGCACAAATATATTCACACACTAGCATGTGAACACACATGCACCCATATGCCCATGCACACACTAATGTGTGCAAGTTCACATACCTATCCACATGCACAGCATATTTATGCAAACAGGCACATGCACACGCATAGCACACACACAGGGAATAAAGTGAATCCGTAAAGCATTAATTCCTGAACACAAGTGAAGCTGACATGTATTTTTCCCTTTTCTTAGCCTTGATGTTTTCCACAACAAAAAGTTTAAGAAAAAAGTTAATGGCAAATGACTTTTGATTCATAGGACTTTCTGATTTTATTCCACAAATATTATGACAGCAGAAATGAATGTAGATATTACATGTGTCCACTAATGGAAGAATGGAGAAGAAAAACACGGTCCATCAATACAAGGGAATGCTATTCAGCCTAAAAAGGAAGTCAATTCTGACACAGGATGCAGCAGGGATGAACCTTGAGGGCATTATGCTCAGTGATGTAAGCTAGACACAAAAAAACAAACAGTGCTTGATCCACTCATACAAGGCCCCTAGAGCAGTCGGAAATATAGAGACATAAAGTAGGATGTTGAGGGCCAGAGGCTGAGGGAGGGACAATGGGGAGTGAGTGTTTAATGGGGACTGTTTCAATTTTGCAAGATGTAAAAGTTCTGGAGGAGGATGGTGGTCAGGTTTGCACAACAGTGTGAATTACTTCCTGACCCTGAAATGTGCACTTAAAAATGGTTAAGATAGTACATTTTATGTTATGTGTACCAGACCACAATTTTTAAAACTTTTCCAAAAACAACAGGAAATAGTCCATGAACACCACAAGATGCACAACTTCACTAACAAGAGAGGGATTAAAGCCATAAGAAAAATACTGTGCATACGCCTACCAGAATGGCAGACATGAAAGACATAGTATCAAATATCAGCAGGATGTGGAGCAATGGAAAGCCTGGTACGCAACGGGGGGATGCAACCACTTCTGAAGCAATCGGGCCTCAGATAACGAAGTCCGTGCACAGAGACCCACAGTGCTCCTCCCAGTTGAACACAAACCCACCAGCCCTGCACCAGGACACACGGACATGGACTGGCAGCCACAGGAGCCAAACCTGAAGGAACCTGAAGGCCATCACAGACGGATGCAGAAATGAACCATGCACGCTCCTATGAAGGAATATTCCACAGCAATGGAGTACATTTTGTTTAAAGGTAGTAAAACTATAAAAATTATTTTTTAAAGAAAACTATATTTACAAGATGAAAGAATCTATAATTCTGGCACCTAGGGATTGTCGAATGCTCCTAAAAATAGATTGCTGTGGAAACGTTTATTATAGGGAAATTGACATATTCTCTAGGAAGGACGCGGTGAATGGGCCTGCTACATTTTCTACATTGAAGACATGTACAGGTTTTGATGCTACTTCTGTTAAATCAAGTGGGGCTTCACTGGATTTCTGCTACTGCGGAGATAATCAAATTGTGGGTAGGGGTCAGGAGAAAATTAGTCATAGGTGTTCTTGTGTAATAATTACTGTTGAAAGTGTAAATGATCCATTTACCAGTAAGACTGAGAATAGAATAACTGCTACATTACTTCATATGAGATGATCGTCTGTGCTATTGTTCCTGGCGCTCCAGTGAGTGAGTATTTTGAATGTGAAGTTCATCCAGATCTGAGGATGGAATAAATGGCTAGGTGTGATATGGCTAATAGAAATAATATGCCTACATTTATACTAGTTAGTGGATAAGATATGGGAAGAGGAATTCATGTTGTGAGAGGCAGGGTTATGGCTAGCATTGGGGCAATAATATATAAATTGATGATGTTGATGGACATAGTGGTTCTTTAATAAGTACTTTGAATGCCTCAGCAATGGGTTGTAATCATCCATGGGGGCTGATGATTTTTGGCCCTTTCTGGATTTGTATATAGCCTAGGATTTTCCATTTGGTTAATATGAGGAATGCTATGGTGAATTAAATTGGGTAATTTGTGAAAGAATGTTGATTATAAACATATTCTTAGGAAGAGGACTTGAAGCAGTGCAGAAAAAGTTTCAGTTTTACATAATTACCGGGCTCTGCCAGCGTAACGAACCCTGTTCTACAGTAGGGTATGTATAAATTAATTGAATGTAGATTATATCATCATTTAGTTTGAAGACATTTTGTAAAGGAAGCCGTATTGCTCTTGTCCTTTCATACTGGAAAAAATCTGCAATAGACAGAAACCAACCAGGATGACTCCAGTCTGAACTCAGATCACGTGAGACTGTAATCGTTGAACAAACAGACAATTAATAGCAGTTATACCGTTGAAATGTCGTGATCCAGCATCAAGGTCATAAACCATATTGCCCATATGAACTCCAGAATACAATTACACTGTAATCCCTAGTAAAACTTGTTCCATTGACCAGTGTTTTAGAAGAACAGGTGATAAAGCATTTTGACTAGCTGGCCTAAGTTTTAATCACTCAGAAGTGGTTTTATTCTCCAAAAAATAAATGGCGCATGGGCTCAAGACACACCGGCTTCAGTAGTTGTGGCGTGCAGACTCAGTAGTTGTGGCCCAATGGCTTAGTTGTTCCGTGGCACGTGAGATCTTCCCGGACCGGGGATCGAACCGGGTCCCCTGCATTGGCAGGCGAATTCTTAATCACTGCATCACCAGGGAAGTCCCAGATTCGCAGTCTCCCTTTTAATATACCTTAAGCCCAAAGAATCCATGGAAAATTGTTAGAGAAAATAAGGCAATAAAATATTGTAAGGACTATAACAGAAGCATATAGTACACAGTTCATATAGACACATCCCAAGCAGTTACAAAGTATATTAAAAGGGAGGCTGCAATTTTAAAAGAATAAGAAAAATTATACCCACAAACTCCCAATCTTTCCTGAAACGTTGCAATCTGAAACCCTATTGTAGGAAGCAGAAGATTCCAGGAGATATTCTACAAATGAAGGACTGCAAACCCTGTGGTTGGATAAGGAATTCTGGAAGGAAGGTATCCTCACCCAAGGAGAGCAGGTTCCTATACTTCTCTAACATCACATCCCTGTACAATTCCCATTGATCTTGGTCCAGGCATTCTCACTCCTCTTGACAGAAATCTATGGCCACATCCTGGAATGTCAGCAGTCCCTGAAATTAAACGTACACATGCCATGTGGCCACGGGAAGAGTTCATAATATGACCCAAGAAGAAAACAGCAAGTTAAGAGAAGGTTTTAATTTAGAAGAGTCTCTTCAATTATCCACTA
This sequence comes from Balaenoptera physalus, assembly GCF_965194825.1. NCBI lineage: Eukaryota > Metazoa > Chordata > Mammalia > Artiodactyla > Balaenopteridae > Balaenoptera > Balaenoptera physalus. Next base: position 166,890 of record NW_028125527.1, on the reverse strand, counting down.
ATACATATATATATATATATATATATATATATATATATATATATATATATAAATAATTTTTTTTTTACAAAGTAACTTTCTCTACCTTATTTCTAACTACAAGAAAAGAGTATGGCATGTGATCCACAAAACCAATATAGAGACTATACTTGTCTGGAAAAGAAATGATAAAATGATGGTTTCAACACAGGCATATGCATTTTTGAGTGTTTTATTTATATCAAACTGGATAAAATGTGTGTATTTCTCATAGAGAAAAGACCTGTCGAGGTAGAAATGTACCTTTCAACTATTCATGGGTACACGAGTACACTGGGGAGATTGTAAAAGTGCAGTTTGTGATTCAGTAGGTCCGGTGGGCCTGAGTTCTATTTTTTTAACAAGCTCATTTTTAACTAGTGATGCCACAGTCTCTGATACATTAACCACAACTGTGAATATCAGAGACATAATTAGAAAGGTAAAAATTCACATTTAATTTTGAACATAAAGTGTTTTATGGATTTACACCTTTAATAGAATAGTGAGCACAGCAGCAACAATCATTTGTGAGTATTTACTATAGACTGTGTATGTTTCTAATTTTTTTGTGTAGGATTCCAGGAAAAAGGCCTGGGCTGCGGCCACAATGGGCGTGGCCCCCAGGCCGGGCCGCCCCTCCAGGACCCCCGACGGGGCCCTGCGCTCCTGGCGGCTCCCTCCCCCGCCGCCCCGCTCCCTCCCGGAAGGCCACGGGGCAGAGCGGTCCCACCCACTGCGCGCTGAACAGAGCCCGCGTTTCCTCAGAGCTGGAACTCCCGGCTCAGGCGGCGTCTCTTCCCTCCGCCTTCACGGAACTGCCCCGGAGCCCGAGGGGAGGGCGACCTCACTGAGGCTGCCGGCTCTGGAGGTGCCCCGGCGGCCGAAGGCATGACAGTCGCGGGGACGGCGGGCCGGGTAAGTGGGCGCCGACCCTCCGCCTGGTCCGGTGCCCGGGCGGCAGCACAAGACCAGCTTCTGAGGGGCAGGGGTTCGCTGCCACCCGCCGCTGCTGTGCAGAAAGAGCGGCCTCCAGCGTCTGGTCCCCGGGAACTTCGGTCCGTCCTCTCGCCCCTGCCCTCGTCCTGGCTCGCGAGGCCTGGTGGGCGTGAGGAGGGGGTCGGCCTGAGCGTCCTGAGGGGAAACGGGGCAAGGGAGGCGCAGGGTCCGGCTGCAGCGTCAGCGCCCCTCTTCCCGACTGCGGGGAAAGCGGCTGAAAACTCCTCCCGAGGCGCGCAGGCCCCTTATTCAGCCGAGTCCCTCTGCGCTCCTTCCTCCCTGAGCTAAAGTACCGGGGGAAGGGGACAGGGCAGGGAACTGGCGCAGGTAATGGGGAACATCCAAAGGTGATTGTTAACTAAGGAAAACCAGCTCTCCCAAGGTGAGGAATGCGGCGCTTTTCTTTGCCTGGGCTCACTGAATTCCTTCCTTTGATATGCACCTCAGCTCTCTGGGGCCTGCATTCTGTATTTGCATATCCTGAGTGCCTCAGGGCCCGCCGGTTCACATTGGAGGGCTGCAAGTGCTGAAGACTGTGACATCCTTTGTTTACTGATAGGGCAAGAACTATTCCATTTCTCACAGGCCTGAGGGGCAGACAGTGGAAAAAAGTCAGAGAATCTCACTCGGCCTGTACTTTGGTTTACATATAGATAATATTTATACTTAACTGTGCTGATAGAGGTTCTCAAGTCCAATCAACTTGTTCTACCGCCCTCTATGTATCAATTTCATCAATATGATAAGATAAATGCCTATAGAATTGACTTAATCCATTTAAATAGGATAATGATTTTGAAAGGAAACATAATAGAAATATAGCAACGAAACCTTTACCACTAAAGGCTGGGTTTGGAACACCCTAAATAAATGTTCCATTGTTAAAATATTGAAAGATGTAGTCAATGGAAATATCAACAAAAATGACAAATAATAAGGGTAGCAGAATGTTGAAATGTTCTATCTTTATCATTAAAGTGGCAGAAAATCATTTATTAGTAGGCACTGGGGGCAGAAGATGCCTGATTTTATATCTGTGTCATATTTGTGCAGTTGTTTCAACAAGTAACTTAAAGACAAAATGGAAAAACAAGGAGGTTTGTGCCTGAGATCATGTTGATGTGAAACCAGGGATGGCCACCTTGTGCCAGGTGAGTTAAGTTTACCTGGCAGGTAGACCGCAGAGCTCCTGGGAAGCAAGGGTTGGAATTTTTCTGCTGGGTGCCCCTTAGGTTCTGTGACTTGACTGACTGTGAGTCATGTTTCTGGAAAGACCTGATCACAGGAAAAGGGTGGGAATAGAGTGATTTGGGGAGCAGCTAACAACATTCATCACAGCTCACGGCCTGAATGAATTTTAAAGAAACAGGAAAACAAATGCTTCTTATGGAATCAGAGAATGTGAGGGCTGGACAATCCCAGAAAATGAGGAACACCCATCCCATTTTCCAGATGACAAAACAGAGGTCCAGCAAGGTGAAATCCCTCACCCAAGTTGCACCCGTCTCTCCTCCCCACTACGTGGTTCATGAAAGCAGGACTCTTCCTGTCTTGATCACTGCTGAACCCCAAAAAGGGCCAGGCATCTAGCAGCTGCTCCAAAAATTTGGGTTGACTGTAGGAACAATGCTATTTCTTTCTTTCTCACTCTTATTCAGGATTGTGCCAAGAACTCGCCAGGTTGCAATGTAATTCGATAAATGTAAATATTAATTGAGTTTTGTTGTGATGAGGACTTAGGCTTTGAAGGTAACAGACTTGGTTCAGGTCTTGGTTCTGCCACTCCATAGCTGTTTGGCTTTGGGAAAATTACTAAACCTCTCTGAGATTATTTCCTCCTTTGTAAAGTGGGGATAAATCTATCTGAGCCAGCAGAGCAGCTGCATGAGAGATGTGCACTAAATATTGGTCTTTCTCACTCTCCTACGCCATCTCTCTGTTCTTCCCAGAGAAGCTGTACAGAAGGATAGAGTACTTTTGTTTAAAATAGTTAACTAATTAATTAATTAATTTGTTTTTGGCTGCGTTGGGTCTTCGTTGCTATGCGCAGGCTTTGCCTAGTTGCGGCAAGCGGGGGCTACTCTTTGTTGCGGTGCGCGGGCTTCTCATTGCGGTGGCTTCTCTTGCTAGCCTTAACCCCAATGCTAGCCTTAACCCTGGCTCTCACAACATGAATTCCTCTTCCCATATCTTATCCACTAATTAATATAAATGTAGGCATATTATTTCTATTAGCCATACCACACCTAGCCATTTACTCCATCCTCAGATCTGGATGAACTTCACATTCAAAATACTCACTCACTGGAGCTCTAGGAGCAATAGCACAGACAATCATCTCATATGAAGTAATGTAGCAGTTATTCTATTCTCAGTCTTACTGATAAATGGATCATTTACACTTTCAACAGTAATTATTACACAAGAACACCTATGACTAATTTTCTCCTGACCCCTACCCAGAATTTGATTATCTCCTCAGTAGCCGAAATCCAACGAAGCCCCACTTGATTAAACGGAAGTAGCATCAAAACCTGTATATGTCTTCAATGTAGAAAATGTAGCAGGCCCATTCACCCCGTCCCTCCTAGAGAATATGTCAATTTCCCTATCATAAACATTTCCCCAGCAATCTATTTTTAGGAGCATTCGACAATCCCTAGGTGCCAGAATTATATACAGCCCAAGTCATCATTAAACACATCTAACAATCTCCTTTCTATGAATTTGAGCCTCCTACCTACAATTTTGATATGATCAACGCATACATCTCTTATAAAAAGTTTTTTTACGACTAACATTAACCCTATGTATATGAGAGTTTTCACTACTTGTCATCATACCAGGCAACCCACCACAAATTTAAGAAATATGTCTGACAAAAGAGTTACTTTGATAGAGTAAATCACAGAGGTTTCAATGCTCTTATTCCTGGAATTGAATTCTTCCTAATAATTTTACATTCTCCATGCTACCTACCACATTACACCACATGCTATATAGTAAAGTTCTCTAAGTAAGCTTCAGGCCCATACCCCCAAAATATTTTTATATATCCTTCCTGTGCTAATAAACTCTCATTGTTTTTACCATCATTCTACTGACCATTTTCTCAGGAAATATAATTGTATAACAAGCTCACACTGGTTAATGGTATCCCCATTCTAATAAAAAACATGAACCCATAAGCTACAGAAGCATCCAACAAATATTTCCTAAAACAGTCCACCACATCAATACTACTTATAATGGCTATTATCATTAATCTAATATACTCTGGTCAAAGAGCACAATGAATAACAAGAATCTTTAATCCAGCAGCATCCACCCTCATGACAATCGCCCTTGTCACAAAAGTAGGACTTTCCCCATTTCACTTCTGAGTGCCTGAAGTCACACGAGGCATCCCATGAACAGCAGACCTGATGCTATCAACATGACAAAATTGCACCCCTATCAGTTTTATACCACATGTCACCATCCATCAACCTAAATATACTATTAATCATAGTGATATTATAAATCATAGCTGGAGGCTGAGGCAGACTTCGCCATACTCACCTGGAAAATATTACACCCTCCTCATCAATTGCCCATATAGGATGAATAACAGCTCTTATAATGTATATTCAGATTATAACAATCCTAAACATACTAATTTATATCATAACAACACTATCTTCTTCTTATTTATGCCCAGATCATGTACTACAAGAGTATCATTATCACACACATGAGATAAAACACCTCCCATCACAATCATTTTCCTCACCATTATAGTATCATTAGGACATCGCCCATCACTATCAGGCTTTCTACCCAAATGAATAATTATCCAAGAGATAACAAAAACGACAACATCATTCTACCAACACTAATAGCCATCATAGCAGTCCTCAGCATATATTTCTACTTGCAGCTAACATACTCCACATCACTAACTATATTCCCTTCATTAAACAACACAAACACAAAACAATTTGAACATACAAAGAAATAACCTTCCTATCATTACCAATCATAATACCCACACGGTTACTACACACAACACCCATTCTATCGGTGCTGGACTAGGAATTTAGGTTAGTTCAGACCAAGAGCTTTCAAAACCCTAAACAAGTGAAATTTACTTAATTCCTAAAAATAAGGATTGCAAGACTTTATTCTACATCAATTGAATGTAAAGCAAACACTGTATTGAAGCCAAATCTTTACGAGACTGATGAGTTTTAACCCCAGGAAACTTTAGTTAACAGGCAAATCCTCTAGTCAACTGGCTTCAGTCTACTTCTCCTTCATTTGAGAAAGAAAAAAAGAAAAAAAAAAAAAAAGGCAGGATAATCACTGGCAGAATTGAAGCTGCTTCTCTGAAGTTACAATTCAATTTGTTGATTCACCACAGGGTTTGCCAGAAAGAGGGCTCAATCTCTGTCTTTAGATTTACAGTCTAATGCTAACTCAGTCATTTTACCTCGGTTCATACACTGCTGATTATTTTCAACAAATCACAAAGATATCGGCATTTTATATTTACTATTTGGTGCTTGAGCTGGAGTAGCAGGCAGCACCTTAATTATATTAATCCAGGCTGAGCTATGCTGACCTGGACCGCTACTTGGAGATGCCCAAATCTGTAAGGTTGTCATAACAGTCCCTGCACTTGTAATAATTTTCTTTATAGCTGTACCCGTTATGATTGCAGGCTTTGAAAACTGACTTGGGCCACTAATAACTCGGACACCTGAAGTAGCATTTCCCCCAATAAATCATATAAACTTTTGACTACTTCCCCCATCATTCTTACTCCTACTCATATCACCAATAGTAGAAGCTGGTTCTGGTACCAGTGGGACGGTGTATTCAGCTCTAGCCTGCAATCTGGCCCATGCAGGAGCCTCTGTCGACCTAACTGTTTTCTCCTTACATTTAGCAGGTGTCTCCTCAATTCTTGGTATTATTACTTTTATTACTATAGTCTTTAATACAAAACCAGCAGTCATATCCCAATACCAAACACCATTATTTGTTTAATCTTCCCCAACTATAGCCATATTACTATAATTACCAATCTCAGTCCAAGCAGCCAGAATTGCCATGCTGTTAAGAGATAGAAATCTAAACACTACTTTCTTTGACCCTGCAGGAGGAAACCGAATCCTATAGCAACACCTCTTTTGATACTTTGCTCACCCTGAAGTCTGTATTCATGGCCTAACAGGGTTTGTTATAAACTCACATAGCATTACCTACTATTTAGGACAAAAATTGCCTTTCAGCTATCTGGGAATAGTATGAGTCATGTCCATTGGTTTTTTTAGGAGTTCTCTTGTGGGCCCATCATATGTTTACCATAGGGATAGCTGTGGACTCAGGAGCATACTTTGCATCAGCTACCGTAATTACTTCTATCCCTACAGGAGTAAAAGTATCTAGCTGATTAGCAACTCTTTATTTAATTTTTCTTTTTCTTTCCTTTTTTTTTTTTGGCTGTGTTGGGTCTTGGTTGCTGCGCATGGGCTTTCTCTGGTTGCGGTGAGCGGCAGCTACTCTTCGTTGCGGTGTGCGGCCCTTTCATTGCAGTGGCTTCTCTTGTTGCAGAGCACGGCCTCTAGGCGCGTGGGATTCAGTAGTTGTGGCTTGCGGGCTCTAGAGGGCAGGCTCAGTAGTTGTGGCACACGGGCTTTTTGCTCCGCGGCATGTGGAATCTTCCCAGACAAGGGCTCGAACCCGTGTTCCCTGCATTGGCAGACGAATTCTTAACCACTGCGTCACCAGGGAAGTCCCTGGTTAGCAACTGTTCACGGAGGTAATACTATATGACCTCCCACTATATTATGAGTTTTAGGCTTTAGTTTTTCTTTTTACAGTAGGTGGTTTGACAGGAATCATCTTAGTCAACTCATCCCCAGACATTGTCCTCCAGGATACATACTATGTAGTAGCACACTTCCATGACCTAATGTCCATGGGAGCAGTCTTCACTATTATAGGAGGCTTTCTACACTGATTCCCACTATTCTCAGGTTATACAGTTAACTCAGCATGAGCAAAAATTCACTTCACAAGTATATTTGTAGTAGTAAATATGACTTCCTGCAGCACTTTCGTGGCCTCTCAGGGATGTCACTACGTTAGTCTGAGTACCCTGAGGCACACACAACATGAAATATTTTGTCTTTAGGCTCATTCATCTCAGTAGCAGCAGTAATGCTAATAATCTTCATACTTTGAAAAGGATTTGTGTCTAAACAAGAAGTCTTAGCAGTGGGAATTGCTACTCCTAACCTAGAATGGTTACACGGATGTCCTCCACCATATCCTACGTTTCAAGATCCTACCTATGTAAATGTAAAATAAGGAAGGACTCAAGTCCTTTTCAACCAGTTTCAAGCCAACACCATAACAATTATGTCTTCCTCAATAAATGAGATAAAAGTAAAAAGTGATGTAGCTTTGTCAAAGTTAAATGATAGGCTAAAATCCTGTATATGACTAAGGCATATCAATTTCATCTAGGCTCTCAAGATACAACATCACCGATTATGGAAGAACTTTTACATTTTCTTCATCACACATTAATAGTGATTTTTAAAATAAGTTCTCTAGTCCTCTATATCATTTCACTAATATTGACATCTAAACTCATAGGCATACAATAGATGCACAGGTAGAGAAAATGTGAACAATTTACTAGCTATTATTGTAATCTTAATTGCCCTATCATCATTGTGAATCCTTTACATGATACATGAAATCAATAACTCTTCCCAAACCATAAAAAAACTATGGGTCAGTAAAGATACTGAAGCTACAAATACACAGATTACGAAGATTTAAATGTTGACTCCTCTGTAATCCCCACATCAGAGCTAAAACCAGGAGAATAATGCCTAATAAAAGTCAACAACCGAGTAGTTAGGGATAGTCATTGAATATTAGTTTCATCTGAAATTGTTGTACACACCGGAGTTGTTCCTTCTCAGGCCTAAAAGAAGCTGCTATCCCAGGACGCCTAACTTAAGGAATCCTAATATCAACAGGACCCGGCCTATGTTGTGGACAAGAGAGCTCGTTTTCCTGAGTTCAAAGACAGGACAGAGGGATATGTCTGAGATATGGGGTGAATCTGCAGCCCATGGGGATGCACTCTCCAAGCTCCAGTATAGGAATGGGGCCTCTAGGGTCCCAGGCCACCCACCACGCCCTCTGGAGCAGGATCTGGGCAACATTCCCTGTCAGTGATGAGGCAGCCCTAGCACTTGTCACGGCCCGATGTCGTGTCCTATGTGGGCCCCATGCTCTTGGGACCACACCCCACACTCTGCAGGTCCATGCTACAGGGTCCTTCATGCCTCAGGAGTAGAGACCACACAGCAAGCAGTTCCCTCCCCAACCAGCAGGAGGAGGGGAGGAGAGCAGGGGCACCAGGGGACTCTCACTCAGACAACAACACCCCAGCGGTGCCAGCGGGGACAGTGATGATGCAGATGAGGCACAGACCAAGAGATGGGACCAGAGGACCCAAAAGGCAGCTGGTCAGGTCCTGGCTCACCTGCACCCCGGACACCTTTGTCCCGCATACACCCCCTTCCTCATACACCCTCTCCTTAAATGCAGATTCTTCAGATGCGAACAGGCAGAGCTTCAGACTGAAAGTCAGCTCTTCCAAAATGACCCGTCAGCAAACACTGCAGGATTCCACTGCAGTGGGTGCCCTGCAGTCGACAACTCAGGGACTGAAGTGGATATCGGTGCCAGGGGCAGTGGGAGGGAATGGGGAATGAGACTTTCATGGTTGTGGAATTTTGGTTTTGCAGGACGAAAAGTTCTAGTGATGGTGGTGATGGCTCCACGAGAAAGTGAATCTATCCGATGCCTCAGAAACGTGCACTTAAAATGGTGATGATGGTAAAGGGTATGTGACGTGTGTTTTATTTCACTTAAAATAAATTCTTAAAATAATGTCTTGTTAATTGAGATTCCATTTCGACTCCCCTTCATCACAAACGTCGGAGGCCCAGACACAGTCCCCTACCTTAGGGGCCATCACGGTACCCTCACAGAGCACATGGGAGACCATTCTTAGGGGGGGCTAGTCTGTGCTCACCTGACCTCTGTCCAGCGGGACCCAGGCAGTGGTGACCCCCATAGATTAGACATATGATATGCTATAGTATTAATACGATACCACCAAGTGTTGTCACTCACCGGAACACAGAGCAGCAACCCACTCAAACATGCCTGACCTCATATGATTGTGACAAGATGAAGAGAAGAAAAGGAACCACAGGTTAATCAGGACAACACCCTTAATGCAGAGGTTGGAAATCTCAAAGGGGACAGGACACACTGCAGGCAAAGAGCGCATATGCGGTCTCGCCATCCATGTGATCCTGACCCATGCAGGTATGGTGAGACCCACACAGTCCCCTCACCCTATACCTGGGGCCACACATCCACACTCACCAGGGTGACCCACCTCCCCAGACCCCTCCACCTGGGTCACATGTCCACAGTCCCAGGGTGACCTCACCTCCCCAGACCCTGCACCTGGGGTCACACGTCCCCTTGGTCAGGACACCATGGCTCTGCAGGGGGCTCCCCCAATGTGGAAACAAGCTGGGTCCCTGGGACCTCCTGGGATGGGAAAAAGTGTCAGGTGGGTCTCCTTTCCCCACACTTGTCCCAGAGGAGTCCTCCTCTTCTCACTTTGGTTCTGTGTGATTTGAACTGTTTGTACAGCTTTCATACTAAAGTTGAACACACGACCCTGGTGCTGGCATGCTCGGTCCTTTCTCGTCTCACTTACATGTTGAGAAAACTCACAGGACAGCAGGGCTGAAAGCCGAGGGGCAGCTCTGGACTCTGCTGAGTAGGGACGGTAGACTGGAGGGAGAGCTCAGCAGCAGCCTCAGCTGTCACCCATCGGACTTTTGCCCCCATCTGCGTGCCCTGCAATCAATTCAGCAGCTAAACCTGCTTCCCTATGCACCATGCACGTGCTGGTAAATTGGAATTATTGCCAGGTAGTCCTCCTGAGGATTCTCCATGAGCCCCAGGGAAGGTGAACCTTGCAGGGATTAAGACTAAGGCCCCGACCATAGCACTGACCCTTGGGAGGACCAGGTCACCACACTCAGAAGAGAGGCTGTTACGTAGACAAGCCCACCTCAGCTCCAGACCCCAGACATCTAAGCACTGACATTCAGATGCAGGCACGGAGCTTCCCAGTACTGAGGCCAGGCCGGGTCTCTACCCAGGTCCCCATAGTCCTAGCGTACACAGAACATGGTCAGGTCTAAATCTTCTTATTATAGACAACACATGGTCAGCTCTAAACATAATCAGTAGACAGGACATGCAGAGGTCTAAATCTACCATGTAGACACAACTTGATCATGTTTAAACTAGCTTAGGGCTGATCTCATAGGGGGTACAGATCACACACATGGATCTCTCATCTTTGGACACCCACGTCAGGAAACTGAACAAAATCTTTGTCATTAAACATTTCAACAGGTAAAACAGAAATGTTCCCAATTTCTCTGGCCACCTGATGGTCAGGATCCACGGGCGAGCCACGAACTTCTTAGAGTGCAGCCCAGTCTGCTGCCAGGACAGACAAGAAGTGGCCTGATTCCAGCCTCCCAGGCTTCCAGAAGGAGGCGGCCACACTGCAAGCCAGGTCAGGAGAGTCCTGCATGGTCCGGGCCGGGAGATCCGGTCTGTCCATTCGGCTGGCCGATTCCGGGCGGGGCGCTCAGGGCCGCTGAGAGCCCTGCACTCAGGTCCTGCTTCCCTGCAGCGTGTGCGTATGCGTGTGCGTGTGCGTGTGTGTGTGTGTGTGTAGAGGGGGCGGTGGCTGACGGCTCCCATGGTTCCCAACCCGGGCACCGCGCTGTCTTCGAGGGGAGGCACGGGGAGAGGTAGGGGCACAGAAGCCGTTGGAGAGGAGAACCCACCGCGGAACTCCTTGCACACTGGCTCGCCCCACCCGGAGACCCGCCTGCCCATCGTGGGCCGCATGTCGCCCCCCAGTCCCCCACCCCCGAGGGCAGGGTGCCTGCTCTTTCAACAGCACAGGGTCTCACATGAAGGAGACCCAGTGTGGACTGTCAGCCCCCGACTCCTGATGCTGTGTTTAGGGGGAGAATGAACCCCCTTGACTGGGCGATGGGACCCTGTGAGGAAAGAGGTGGCGGCCCGATCCAAGTCGGGGCCTGGCTGAGATATGAGGAAACAGGAGCCAAGGGCAGGGCCTGGAGGCCAGGCCAACAGGAGGGGCACCCCCAGCCTTGGCCGGGCTCTCCAACGGTGACATTGTTGCTTTAGGGGACCTGGGACAGGTGACTGAATGTAATGGGAGTCTAAACTGGACCCTGAATGCGGCTTAAAGAAGGTGTGAAGGATGTTACTGAGACAGTGACAGTCATTGGAAGACAAACTCTGTGTCAGGATATCCTGCTCCATCCATTTAAATCCCTGAGATCTGTGACCTTTACGTGGCTACGCAGGATTGTTAGAGCAGCTGCGTGCGGATATATCTGGGGCACAATTCAGTCTGCAGCCAACTTGCAAGTGGTTCCAGCAAACACACAGGTGTGCGCACAGGCAGGCACAGCACACACACAAACATATGCACGTGCACAGCACAAATATATTCACACACTAGCATGTGAACACACATGCACCCATATGCCCATGCACACACTAATGTGTGCAAGTTCACATACCTATCCACATGCACAGCATATTTATGCAAACAGGCACATGCACACGCATAGCACACACACAGGGAATAAAGTGAATCCGTAAAGCATTAATTCCTGAACACAAGTGAAGCTGACATGTATTTTTCCCTTTTCTTAGCCTTGATGTTTTCCACAACAAAAAGTTTAAGAAAAAAGTTAATGGCAAATGACTTTTGATTCATAGGACTTTCTGATTTTATTCCACAAATATTATGACAGCAGAAATGAATGTAGATATTACATGTGTCCACTAATGGAAGAATGGAGAAGAAAAACACGGTCCATCAATACAAGGGAATGCTATTCAGCCTAAAAAGGAAGTCAATTCTGACACAGGATGCAGCAGGGATGAACCTTGAGGGCATTATGCTCAGTGATGTAAGCTAGACACAAAAAAACAAACAGTGCTTGATCCACTCATACAAGGCCCCTAGAGCAGTCGGAAATATAGAGACATAAAGTAGGATGTTGAGGGCCAGAGGCTGAGGGAGGGACAATGGGGAGTGAGTGTTTAATGGGGACTGTTTCAATTTTGCAAGATGTAAAAGTTCTGGAGGAGGATGGTGGTCAGGTTTGCACAACAGTGTGAATTACTTCCTGACCCTGAAATGTGCACTTAAAAATGGTTAAGATAGTACATTTTATGTTATGTGTACCAGACCACAATTTTTAAAACTTTTCCAAAAACAACAGGAAATAGTCCATGAACACCACAAGATGCACAACTTCACTAACAAGAGAGGGATTAAAGCCATAAGAAAAATACTGTGCATACGCCTACCAGAATGGCAGACATGAAAGACATAGTATCAAATATCAGCAGGATGTGGAGCAATGGAAAGCCTGGTACGCAACGGGGGGATGCAACCACTTCTGAAGCAATCGGGCCTCAGATAACGAAGTCCGTGCACAGAGACCCACAGTGCTCCTCCCAGTTGAACACAAACCCACCAGCCCTGCACCAGGACACACGGACATGGACTGGCAGCCACAGGAGCCAAACCTGAAGGAACCTGAAGGCCATCACAGACGGATGCAGAAATGAACCATGCACGCTCCTATGAAGGAATATTCCACAGCAATGGAGTACATTTTGTTTAAAGGTAGTAAAACTATAAAAATTATTTTTTAAAGAAAACTATATTTACAAGATGAAAGAATCTATAATTCTGGCACCTAGGGATTGTCGAATGCTCCTAAAAATAGATTGCTGTGGAAACGTTTATTATAGGGAAATTGACATATTCTCTAGGAAGGACGCGGTGAATGGGCCTGCTACATTTTCTACATTGAAGACATGTACAGGTTTTGATGCTACTTCTGTTAAATCAAGTGGGGCTTCACTGGATTTCTGCTACTGCGGAGATAATCAAATTGTGGGTAGGGGTCAGGAGAAAATTAGTCATAGGTGTTCTTGTGTAATAATTACTGTTGAAAGTGTAAATGATCCATTTACCAGTAAGACTGAGAATAGAATAACTGCTACATTACTTCATATGAGATGATCGTCTGTGCTATTGTTCCTGGCGCTCCAGTGAGTGAGTATTTTGAATGTGAAGTTCATCCAGATCTGAGGATGGAATAAATGGCTAGGTGTGATATGGCTAATAGAAATAATATGCCTACATTTATACTAGTTAGTGGATAAGATATGGGAAGAGGAATTCATGTTGTGAGAGGCAGGGTTATGGCTAGCATTGGGGCAATAATATATAAATTGATGATGTTGATGGACATAGTGGTTCTTTAATAAGTACTTTGAATGCCTCAGCAATGGGTTGTAATCATCCATGGGGGCTGATGATTTTTGGCCCTTTCTGGATTTGTATATAGCCTAGGATTTTCCATTTGGTTAATATGAGGAATGCTATGGTGAATTAAATTGGGTAATTTGTGAAAGAATGTTGATTATAAACATATTCTTAGGAAGAGGACTTGAAGCAGTGCAGAAAAAGTTTCAGTTTTACATAATTACCGGGCTCTGCCAGCGTAACGAACCCTGTTCTACAGTAGGGTATGTATAAATTAATTGAATGTAGATTATATCATCATTTAGTTTGAAGACATTTTGTAAAGGAAGCCGTATTGCTCTTGTCCTTTCATACTGGAAAAAATCTGCAATAGACAGAAACCAACCAGGATGACTCCAGTCTGAACTCAGATCACGTGAGACTGTAATCGTTGAACAAACAGACAATTAATAGCAGTTATACCGTTGAAATGTCGTGATCCAGCATCAAGGTCATAAACCATATTGCCCATATGAACTCCAGAATACAATTACACTGTAATCCCTAGTAAAACTTGTTCCATTGACCAGTGTTTTAGAAGAACAGGTGATAAAGCATTTTGACTAGCTGGCCTAAGTTTTAATCACTCAGAAGTGGTTTTATTCTCCAAAAAATAAATGGCGCATGGGCTCAAGACACACCGGCTTCAGTAGTTGTGGCGTGCAGACTCAGTAGTTGTGGCCCAATGGCTTAGTTGTTCCGTGGCACGTGAGATCTTCCCGGACCGGGGATCCAACCGGGTCCCCTGCATTGGCAGGCGAATTCTTAATCACTGCATCACCAGGGAAGTCCCAGATTCGCAGTCTCCCTTTTAATATACCTTAAGCCCAAAGAATCCATGGAAAATTGTTAGAGAAAATAAGGCAATAAAATACAGTAAGGACTATAACAGAAGCATATAGTACACAGTTCATATAGACACATCCCAAGCAGTTACAAAGTATATTAAAAGGGAGGCTGCAATTTTAAAAGAATAAGAAAAATTATACCCACAAACTCCCAATCTTTCCTGAAACGTTGCAATCTGAAACCCTATTGTAGGAAGCAGAAGATTCCAGGAGATATTCTACAAATGAAGGACTGCAAACCCTGTGGTTGGATAAGGAATTCTGGAAGGAAGGTATCCTCACCCAAGGAGAGCAGGTTCCTATACTTCTCTAACATCACATCCCTGTACAATTCCCATTGATCTTGGTCCAGGCATTCTCACTCCTCTTGACAGAAATCTATGGCCACATCCTGGAATGTCAGCAGTCCCTGAAATTAAACGTACACATGCCATGTGGCCACGGGAAGAGTTCATAATATGACCCAAGAAGAAAACAGCAAGTTAAGAGAAGGTTTTAATTTAGAAGAGTCTCTTCAATTATCCACTAATACATATATATATATATATATATATATATATATATATAATTTTTTTTTTACAAAGTAACTTTCTCTACCTTATTTCTAACTACAAGAAAAGAGTATGGCATGTGATCCACAAAACCAATATAGAGACTATACTTGTCTGGAAAAGAAATGATAAAATGATGGTTTCAACACAGGCATATGCATTTTTGAGTGTTTTATTTATATCAAACTGGATAAAATGTGTGTATTTCTCATAGAGAAAAGACCTGTCGAGGTAGAAATGTACCTTTCAACTCTTCATGGGTACACGAGTACACTGGGGAGATTGTAAAAGTGCAGATTGTGATTCAGTAGGTCCGGTGGGCCTGAGTTCTATTTTTGTAACAAGCTCATTTTTAACTAGTGATGCCACAGTCTCTGATTCATTAACCACAACTGTGAATATCAGAGACATAATTAGAAAGGTAAAAATTCACATTTAATTTTGAACTTAAAGGGTTTTATGGATTTACACCTTTAATAGAATAGTGAGCACAGCAGCAACAATCATTTGTGAGTATTTACTATAGACTGTGTATGTTTCTAATTTTTTTGTGTAGGATTCCAGGAAAAAGGCCTGGGCTGCGGCCACAATGGGCGTGGCCCCCAGGCCGGGCCGCCCCTCCAGGACCCCCGACGGGGCCCTGGGCTCCTGGCGGCTCCCTCCCCCGCCGCCCCGTTCCCTCCCGGAAGGCCTCGGGGCAGAGCGGTCCCACCCACTGCGCGCTGAACAGAGCCCGCGTTTCCTCAGAGCTGGAACTCCCGGCTCAGGCGGGGTCTCTTCCCTCCGCCTTCACGGAACTGCCCCGGAGCCCGAGGGGAGGGCGACCTCACTGAGGCTGCCGGCTCTGGAGGTGCCCCGGCGGCTGAAGCCATGACAGTCGCGGGGACGGCGGGCCGGGTAAGTGGGCGCCGACCCTCCGCCTGGTCCGGTGCCCGGGCGGCAGCACAAGACCAGCTTCTGAGGGGCAGGGGTTCGCTGCCACCCGCCGCTGCTGTGCAGAAAGAGCTGCCTCCAGCGTCTGGTCCCCGGGAACTTCGGTCCGTCCTCTCGCCCCTGCCCTCGTCCTGGCTCGCGAGGCCTGTTGGGCGTGAGAAGGGGGTCGGCCTGAGCGTCCTGAGGGGAAACGGGCAAGGGAGTCGCAGGGTCCGGCTGCAGCGTCAGCGCCCCTCTTCCCGACTGCGGGGAAAGAGGCTGAAAACTCCTCCCGAGGCGCGCAGGCCCCTTATTCAGCCGAGTCCCTCTGCGCTCCTTCCTCCCTGAGCTAAAGTACCGGGGGGAGGGGACAGGGCAGGGAACTGGCGCAGGTAATGGGGAACATCCAAAGGTGATTGTTAACTCAGGAAAACCAGCTCTCCCAAGGTGAGGAATGCGGCGCTTTTCTTTGCCTGGGCTCACTGAATTCCTTCCTTTGATATGCACCTCAGCTCTCTGGGGCCTGCATTCTGTATTTGCATATCCTGAGTGCCTCAGGGCCTGCCGGCTCACATTGGAGGGCTGCAAGTGCTGAAGACTGTGACATCCTTTGTTTACTGATAGGGCAAGAACTATTCCATTTCTCACAGGCCTGAGGGGCAAACAGTGGAAAAAAGTCAGAGAATCTCACTCGGCCTGTACTTTGGTTTACATATAGATAATATTTATACTTAACTGTGCTAATAGAGGTTCTCAAGTCCAATCAACTTGTACTACTGCCCTCTATGTATCAATTTCATCAATATCATAAGATAAATGCCTATAGAATTGACTTAATCCATTTAAATAGGATAATGATTTTGAAAGGAAACATAATAGAAATATAGCAACGAAACCTTTACCACTAAAGGCTGGGTCTGGAACACCCTAAATAAATGTTCCATTGTTAAAATATTGAAAGATGTAGTCAATAGAAATATCAACAAAAATGACAAATAATAAGGGTAGCAGAATGTTGAAATGTTCTATCTTTATCATTAAAGTGGCAGAAAATCATTTATTAGTAGGCACTGGGGGCAGAAGATGCCTGATTTTATATCTGTGTCATATTTGTGCAGTTGTTTCAACAAGTAACTTAAAGACAAAATGGAAAAACAAGGAGGTTTGTGCCTGAGATCATGTTGATGTGAAACCAGGGATGGCTACCTTGTGCCAGGTGAGTTAAGTTTACCTGGCAGGTAGACCGCAGAGCTCCTGGGAAGCAAGGGTTGGAATTTTTCTGCTGGGTGCCCCTTAGGTTCTGTGACTTGACTGACTGTGAGTCATGTTTCGGGAAAGACCTGATCACAGGAAAAGGGTGGGAAAAGAGTGATTTGGGGAGCAGCTAACAACATTCATCACAGGAAAAGGGTGGGAAAAGAGTGCTTTGGGGAGCAGCTAACAACATTTATCACAGCTCACGGCCTGAATGAATTTTAAAGAAACAGGAAAACAAATGCTGCTTATGGAATTAGAGAATGTGAGGGCTGGACAATCCCAGAAAATGAGGAACATCCATCCCATTTTCCAGATGAGAAAACAGAGGTCCAGCAACGTGAAATCCCTCACCCGTGTTGCACCCGTCTCTCCTCCCCACTACGTGGTTCATGAAAGCAGGACTCTTCCTGTCTTTATCACTGCTGAACCCCAAAAAGGACCAGGCATCTAGCAGCTGCTCCAAAAATTTGGGTTGACTGTAGGAACAATGCTATTTCTTTCTTTCTCACTCTTATTCAGGATTGTGCCAAGAACTCCCCAGGTTGCAGTGTAATTCGATAAATGTAAATATTAATTGAGTTTTGTTGTGATGAGGACTTAGGCTTTGAAGGTAACAGACTTGGTTCAGACCTTGGTTCTGCCACTCCATAGCTGTTTGGCTTTGGGAAAATTACTAAACCTCTCTGAGATTATTTCCTCCTTTGTAAAGTGGGGATAAATCTATCTGAGCCAGCAGAGCAGCTGCATGAGAGATGTGCACTAAATATTGGTCTTTCTCACTCTCCTACGCCATCTCTCTGTTCTTCCCAGAGAAGCTGTACTGAAGGATATAGTACCTTTTTAAAATAGTTAACTAATTAATTAATTAATTTGTTTTTGGCTGCGTTGGGTCTTCGTTACTATGCCCAGGCTTTCTCTAGTTGCGGCAAGCGGGGGCTACTCTTTGTTGCGGTGCGCGGGGTTCTCATTGCGGTGGCTTCTCTTGCTGGGCTTGTTGTGGAGCACCAGTTCTAGGCACACGGGCTTCAGTAGTTGTGGTCTGTAAGCTCAGTAGTTGTGGCCCATGGGCTTAGCTGCTGCGCGGCATGTGGGATCTTCCCTGACCAGAGCTTGAACCCATGTCCCCTGCCTTGGCAGGCAGATTCTTAACCACTGCGCCACCAGGGAAGTCCGATATAGTACTTTTTAAAGAGGGGTTTGAATTTATTTCAGATTGTGTACATTTTTCTTGTAGAAAAGATTATTCCACTATAGAAACATAAACACGCAAAACCACTCCAAATGCAGTATTCTATGGTTTAGATATTATCAGTCACATTTTATAAGTAATTGGGCAAATGCCAAAGCACTAGGTACTGGGGCGTAAGAAGACTCAAATCTGTGGTGACCCCACCCCAATTTCAAGAGCAGGGTGTGCTTTTCAAATCCATGTTTCATCTGGTCTTTGTTTCTCATCCATCCTCTCTCTGTGTCTGCCTTTCTCAAGAAGGCTCAGATCCTCGGCTTTCACACCCTCCCGGCTGGCTGTGCCCCAGCTCCCGGCCTGGAACCTCTGCGTGCCTGGGTGTGCCTGCTCCCCCTGTGCATCACCAGCTTTGCCAGGGAGCTGCTGTATCGTGCACTGCTTGCTGTACCCAGAGTACCTGGACCCTTCTGGTACATGAAGTGCACCCTCCTCACCATGTGTGCAGCCCATCCCCTTACCTTATATCCTGCCTCTAAGCCAGGCTTGGGGGTGACTACAGTGTGCATTCAGCTGTGTGAGGTGCTGGGATCAAAGTGAAGTTCCCAACTTTTGAAGTGGCAGGCTTGAGGGGCACACAGTGATTTAAAGTCGGGTCACCTGACTTAAAGGGGGGACTGATTGATTTAAAGCCAAGGCAGCTGACTTAAAGCCTGCGTCCCTCAGCTGCAGGACGAGACCAATTTTGGCGGTGCACAGGTTCGCTGCAAGCCAGCACTGCTGTTCAGGAAGAGATTCCAGTAGCGCCTTAGTGCAGGGGGACTTGGTCCGTTGTCTTGCCCCTGCCCTCAGAGGGGGGCCACCTGCTCTTCTGGAGAATCAGGGAGGGGGAAGTGCAGAGTCCCAGCTGGAGTTGCGGCACCGCTTGTCTGATGGCAGGGAAAGGGGGACAGGGCTGTGTGGTGTCCTGGGGCTGGACTCAGCAGGTCGACTCAACCTCTCAGCCTCCTAACCTCCCCCCCACACACACACTCCACAAGAGTTTCCAATAATATGTAATTGCGCCTTAGGTTCTCGGTCTTCAACCTCATCCCCAGGCTCCCAGGTCCCTTGATTCAGCCAATTCCTCTGTGCTGTTTCTTCTATTAGATACAGTCCCAGAGGGAGGGGCTGGGGGATGGGACTGGAGGGATGCCGGCAGCACTGGCCTCAGCTGACTAAAGAGATCTGGGCCTGCTTTATCACACATGTGCGAGGACCCTTAAGGCGGAATCGAGGGGGCCAGTTAGAGGCAGTCCTTGCTGCCTCAAGTGAGTATGGATCACCGTCGGGTGGGGAGCACGCTGACCCCTGAGAAATACTGTAAGGAGGATGTGTTGCTCCCTCGGCTTCAAGGACGTGGGTGGGCTTCAGGGCGCCAGTTCCCCTCCAGGCCTCCAGGTCCGACTGCACCACAGCGGCCTTGCAGACCCGCCTTCCTGTCCCAGAACTTGCCAGGCTCCAGGAAGAATCCAGACAGCAGAGATGGTGCCTGAGGGCTCCAGCTTGAAAAGTGCTGTCCCTGGGGACCCAACAGTGGAGGGAGGAAGGGTGAAGGGAGTGGGGGGGTGGGGTCGGGAAGGGTGGCTGCCCTGGGAGACGTTGAGAGAGAAATATCGCCCCCCACACCCCCTGCCCCTGCAACTGACCCATTGATGCCATAGGATCTCAGGGCCTTTTAGTCAGAGATGCCTCTGCTTCTTTACTCCTGTGTTCAAAACTATGCAAAACCAACTCTTCATCCTCTTGCTGCCTTGCCAGGACTTTTAAAGCACTGTTCTTTTGAAGCACTCGTTCCCTAAACTGCAGTTTGGAGCTGTCCCAGCTATTTAAAAGTGTTCTCCTTAAACTGAGACTAAAGCCTACTCTTTTGGAAAAACGGCCTTCACTTCACTGGAGATCGTCTTTTCTGCCCATTCCTTCCTTCTACTGCCCTCTTAAGAACCCCTGTGCTCAAAGAGCTTGGTGATTTAGTTTTTGCTTGATGTCAAAAAGAAACCTTCCCCATGCACTCCAAAAAGCTTTCTTGGAACATAGGTGTTTCACAACCATGAGAGTGTTTTGCAGTTAGTATACACTGGGTAGAGTGCCTAGCAATCCCTCCAAGAGCCAGAGGTGAGCAGACCTTTACTTATTTGATTGGATGCCCTTCAAGTTTGGAAGGTCCCATTCTTATGACCCAGCAGGTAAGACAGAGCCCTGGATGGCTGTGGCTGTGATTAGATAACTTCTGATGATTTTATTTCCCTTACTGAGCTGCTGCTTCTAGGTTAAATTCGTTTTATTACCTGTCCATTTTTAAAGAAAGGCTGACAAAGTCACTGTAATAGGTCAGGAGTCTGAACTCAGGGTTGGTCAAAGGTACTCACAGGGAGGAAGGTGGATAAAAATAGGTGGGTAAAATAGGAGGGTTGGCAAGTACAGCCAGGACACCCGTGTTCATCATGCATACTAATAAAGGCCAGAATCTCCTCATTTATCTCTGGTGGGAAGTTCTGATGGTTTCACAGGATCAAACTCAAATCATATTCAAACTAGGGGATTTCCCTGAGCATAAAAGGAAGTATCCGTCCCTAGCAGGAGTCGCTGCCGAGGAATAAAGACGTAGATGTAGAGAACGGACCTGAGGACACAGGGAGGGGGAAGGGTATGCTGGGATGAAGTGAGAGAGTGGCATGGACATATATACACTACCAAAGGTGAAATAGATAGCTATTGGGAAGCAGCTGCATATAGCACAGGGAGATCAGCTCAGTGCTTTGTGACCACCTAGAGGGGTGGGATAGGGAAGGTGGGAGGGAGACACAAGAGGTAGAGGATATGGGGATATATGTATACGAATAGTTGATTCACTTTGTTATACAGCAGAAGCTAACACAACAAGGTAAAGCAATTATACTCCAATAAAGATGTTAACAACAACAACAACAACAAAAAACCCAAAATCTAAGTCAATCAAGCCAACGGAGACAATGTATGTGTTTACAGTTCAAGAAATCCACAAGGGAATCCTTTATTCTGTAGGCAATGAATGGTCCATTTGAAAAGGAAAAAATTTTCTAAAATGTTGTCTTTCCATTTATTGTTCAGAACATCATTTTTATACCTCTGCATTTCTTACTATTCAAAGCCAAGTCACGTGAGTTACAGGGAAGCAGCTGATGGATTTAAAGTTGGGTCACTTGATTTAAAAACCAGTGGCAGTTGATTGATTTAAATCCCGGTCATATGACATGAGGAGGGGGTGCTAAAAACTGCTTTTTCATCTCTGGCTCAGAATATCATATTTACCTTGGTTTTTCTTATGATTTAGAAAACTTGAGCTGTCTCTCCTTGGAATCATCAGGAGAAAAATACAGTATTTCAGGTTCATTCTTGAAACCAACTTCTCACGGTTAAGGTGTATTGGCTAAAAGATCTTCCTTCTTCAAGAGATTCCAAACCTCTGTAAGACACTTCATTGTAATGGGAGAAAAAAGAAGAATGAATTCAGGCCAGCAGCTGCAGGTGGCCAAGGCAGCCCCCAGGACTAGGGAAGGAGGAGGAGGAAGGGCTGAGAGTTGCCATTAGAGCAGACAACCTCCAGAGGGCGCTGAAGCACCGGCAGAGCCCACCTGCCACTCCCAGTTTGGCACTCCAGGGTCAGATTTGGGTTTGGAGATGGGGTTGCTGTAACCCCAAGGAGGTGAGCAGAGAGGAGGAGTTGATTACCGGTCTCCTCTGACTCTCTGACCCAAATTGCCTGGCCTAACAGGGGGGACAGGGTTTTGCTTTCAGCAAACTGATGGGGCACTTCCATGCTGGTCGGGTTGCCCAGTGGCCCGACAGCCTGACAGGCTGACTGCGGTGTGACTGCCCTTTGTTTCTCCAGAATCTGTGCATCAGGAGGTGCATGGGTGCGGGAGCCCATCCACCGCCCCTCCCCCCAAGGGGGATGGCACCTTCCCTGGCTGTACCCTATGATCACCAGGTACTTGAAATGAATGCAAGTTTTTTGACTGCAAGGAAAAGCTCACATAACCGTTTCTTCCTCATAATGTGTGGGATTTACTATAATGGAAGGACATTAGAAAGAACAGGTAGAAAACTCACCTGTTGGTCTCCATGTAGGAGTTTATTTTGCATGAATCCCTCCTACGTGAGTAGATAGCAGAGGTTTATTTTTGTTCCCGTGTGTGTAGTTGTGGCAGAGGATGTAGGTATGGTGATTTGAAGCCCTCAAAGAAATATTCTCAGAACTCTCAAGATTTCTCTTGATCGGAACCGAAAGAGACCTGGAAAAGGAGGAAAAGAAAAGGAGGAGGGAGAACGAATGACTGTTTCTCAGTAAATTCACCTTCCTGGTTGATTGTTCTGTCTTCTCATTTCTTTTAACTTCTATGTATGTCTAATGGAATAATGTAGAAAGGCTGATTTTTATGCTTTAAAAGATTTTACATCACAAAGAAACTAGAAGTGGCTAACAGAACTTATTCAAATCTACTTTGCATAGAGACTTTGATATTAAACTTGGATACTAAAATGGGTTTATCCCAATTTTCTCTTTCTTTTTGAGTGAATATTTGTAACATATTTTTGTAGATAATAATTTATCCTAGATATACAAAATTGTGAGAATGGGTACCATTTTTTACCACTTAAATGATTTCTTTTAAATGAATAGATTGTACACTTTAAATGCCAATGTTGTGTCTTACGTGTTGTTTTTTAATTCCTTGATTTCCAAAACTTGTGTTTATTTAATTGATTTCTATCTAATAATCTGTGTCTCCCCTTTATTGTTTCTTACTTTATATTTTATTGATCTATAGTTAATTTACGTTATTTTATTAGTTTCAGAGGTACAGCATAGTGATTCATAAATGTTTAGGTTCTTCTCCATTTATAGTTATTATAAAAGAGTGGCTATATTCCCCATGCTATACAGTACATCACAGTAGATTGTTGATTTTATACATAGTGGATTGTACCTCAAAATCTCCTACCACTATTTTGCTCCTCCACCCTATCTCTCCCTGCTGGTAACCACTAGTCTGTTCTTTAATCTGTGAGTCTGTTTTTTTGTTGTTATGGTATTCAATTTTTTAGATGCCACGTGTAAGTGATAACATACCATGCTTGTTTTCTCATACCATACCATGCTTTTTTTCTCATAACATGCCATGCTTGTTTTCTCTGCGGTTTATTTTACTAAGCATAATACCCTCCAAATCCATCCATGTTCTTGCAAATGGCAAAATTTCATTTTTTGCTGAAGTCATCATAAAAAATCTTTTTTATCCACGAAGCTATTGATGAACACTTAGTTTGACTCTATATCTTGGCTATGGCAAATAACACTGTTATGAACATTGGTGTGCAGTTATTTTTTTTTGAAATAGTGTTTTTGTTTTCTTCTGATATACCCAACAGTGAAATTGCTGGATATTATGGTAGTTCTATTTTTCGTTTTTTGTGGAACCTCCATTCTGCTTTCCACAGTAGCTGCACTACTTCACATTCACATCAAGAGTGTACAAGAGTTTCCCTTTCTCCACATCCTCACCAACCTTTGTTATTTGTGATCTTTTGGATGACAGCCATTCTGACAAGACTGAGGTGATATATCTCATAGTTTTGATTTGCATTTTACTGTCGATTAGCTATGTTTAGCATCTTTGTGAGTTCTGGCTGTCTATATGTAGTTTTTCCTTGGAAAAAAATGTCTATTTAGGTCTTCTCATTTTTTTTAAAAAAGATTTTGGGTGTTTTTTTGATATTGAGTTGTATGTGCTGTTTCTGTAGTTTAGGTATGAACCCTTGCTTGGTCATCTTTTTTGATGTTAACCTCTTATCATGTGCAAATATGGTCTCTCCCTCAGCAGGTTGTCTTTTCATTTTGTCTTTGGTTTCCTTTGCTGTGCAAAATCTTTTAAGTTTAGTGAAGTCCCATTTGTTTATTTTTGCTTTTGTTTCATTTGCCTTAGTAGACTGAACCTAAAACTGTTGCTATCATTTATGTTGAAGAATGTTCTATATTTTCCTCTAGGGGTTTTATGGTTTCTGGTCCTACATTTAGGTCTTTATTCAGTTTTGCATTTATTTTATATATGGTGTGCTAAAATAATCTAATTTTATTCTTTTCCATGTAGCTGACCAGTTTTCCCAGTACCACTTATTGAAGAGACAGTTTTTTCTCCATATTGCCTGCTTTGTCATAAATCAATTAAATATAAGTGTGTGGGCTTATTTCTGGGATCTCTATTCTATTCCAGTGATCTTTGTGTCTCTTTTTGCTCTGGTACCTTTCTCTTTGATTACTGTCGCTTTGCAGTATAGTCTGAAGTCAAGGTGCGTGATGCCTCCAGCTGTGTTCTTTCTCAAGATTGTTTGGTTATTTGGGGTCTTTGTGTTTCTATACAAATTTTAAAATTACTTTTTCAAGTTCTGTGGAAATGCTTTGGTATTCTGATAGGGATTGCATTAAATCTGTAGATTGTCTTTGATAGTATGGTTATTTTAACAGTATTAATTCTTCCAGTCGATGCACATGCTATATTTTTCCATCTTTTTGTGTTGTCTTCAACTTCTTTCACCAATGGCTGATAGATTTCTGAGCACATGTCTTTTACCTGCTTAGGTGTGTTTATTCCTAGGTGTCTTATTCTTTTTGATGTCATTGCATATGGTATAGTTTTCTTAATTTTTCTTTCTGACAGCTTTGCGTTTTGTTTTTTCTTCTTTTTCTAATTCCTTCAGGTGTAATGTTAGGTTGTTTATTTGATATTTTTCTTGATTCCTAAGAATAAGCTTGTATCACTATAACTTCCCCCTGTGAACTGCGTTGGCTGTGTCCCATAGATTTTGGATCATTGTGTGTTCATTTTCATTTGTCTTGGGTATTTTTAGAATCCCTCTTTAATTTCTTCAGTGTTCCTTTCTTCCCCTTTTATTCCCTTCATCTGTGATGTGAGGACTATCTTTAATATTATGTTTGGATTTCTTTCAGTTTTGTTTGTGTGTGTGTGTGTGTGTGTGTGTGTGTGTGTGTGTGTGATTATTTAAGTTGCTGAGCTCTTAATTTCACATGGACACTAACAACCCTGCATTGTTACTCTGCTCCCCCACAGTTACTGAATTTGACCTTATATTTTACATCTACTTGTTTTGTGTGTCCCTTAACTTCTTACTGTGAATATAGATGATTTTATTACTGTTTTTTTTTCATCCTTCCTATTAGCTGTGTCCATGGTTGATTTACTACCTTTGTTGAATATTTGCCTTAACCAATGAGGTTTTTCCTTTAGTAAGTTTCCTTTCCTAATTTTTATGTTTCAATCGTGACCTTTTCTTTTTCACTTAGAAGAGCCCCTTTAAGATTTCTCATAAAGCTGGTTTGGCGTTGCTGAGCTCTTTTAGTTTTGCTTCTCTGTAAAACTTTAGATCTCACCATCAAAGCTGAGGTAGAGCCTTGCTGGGTAGAGTATTTTTGCTTATAGGCTTTTCCCTTTCATGACTTTAAATATACCATGCCACTCCCTTCTGGCATGCAGAGGTTATCCTGAAAAGTCCGCTGATAACTTTATGCAATTTCCCATGTTTGTAACTTGTTACTTTTCCTTTGCTCCTTTTAATAGTGTCTTTTTATCTTTATTTTTTTTTCCATTTTAATTACAATGAGTCTTGGTGTGGTTCTCTTTGGGTTGATCCTGTTTTGGCCTTACTGTGTTTACTGGACTTGGATGTCTGTTTTCTTTCCCAGGTTAGGGAAGTTTTCAACTCTTATGTCTTCAGGTATGTTCTACACTGCTTTGTCTTTCCTTTTTGCTTCTGGGACCAGTATAATGCAAATATTAGTACACTTGATGTTGTTTCACAAGTCTGTTCAACTTTCCTCATTTCATTTTAATCTATTGTTTTACCGTTCATCTTCAGTGATTGCCAGTACTCTGTCCTTCAGTTTTCTGATTCATTCCTCTGTATCATTTAGTCTACAGTAGTTTCCTTTAATGTATTTTTCATTTCAGTTATTGTATTCCTCATCTCTGTTTTGTTGTTCTTTAAAGTCTAACTCTTTTTAAAAAAAATCTAACTTCTTGCTCTGGTCGTCCATTCTTCTCCTGAGTTCTTTGATCATCTTTACAGTCATTACCTTGAACCCTTTGTTGAGGAGATTGGCTATCTCCACTTCACTTAGGTCTTCTTCTGAATTCTTATCTTGGTCCTTCATTTGGATCGTGTTTCCGTGTCACCTCATTTTTCTCAACTTCCTGTTTTTATTGCTATGTGTGTAGTAGGTTCGTTACATTTCCTGACCTTGGGGAAGTGGCCTTTTGTAGGAGCTGTCCTATGGGTCCCAGCAGCCCCCTCTCCCCTGGTCACTAGAGCTATATATTCTAGGTGTATGTACCCCCTATGTGGGCTGCTTGGGCTCTTCTGCTGTGGTGGGCTGACTACTGTGGGTAGTCTGGTAGGCTTGGCTGCCCCCAGACTGCTTGTTTGCCAGGCTCTGCCTTGTATGGAGGCTGTCTGTGCTGCTTGGTGAGACTAAATCATAAGGCAGCTGGCTGCACAACTCTGGGGGACACCAAATCTGGTGCTGGTTCACTTATGGGTAGAATTGCAGTCCAGGTGATATCAGGGCTAGTGCCCAGTCACTGGTTCTGGGGCTATGCTGGCTACTGGGAGGAAGAGACAGATTCTGCGTTCTGGCTGCAGGGCCCAGGAGCCACAGAGTTGGTGTTGGATCACTGTTCCTGACACAGCTCTCTGCAGGGCCGGGGGTATCCCTAATCTTGTGTTGGCATTCTGATGGGCAGGGTCAGGACCCAGCTGAGTCCATGGCTGCTTCTGGCCTGCAATTAAGTGGCCTGGTTACACAGGCTGCTGGGCTGTGGTATCCCTGGAGCTGGTGTGTGCCTGTCGGTGTATGAGGCTGATCCCACTGCTAAAGCAGGTTTGCTGTTGGGTAGGTCCAAGCTCCATCCAGTCCCTGTGCAGTTACCACCTGCCGATGGTGAGGCTGACTCCAAGGCCAAAGCAGGCTCACTTGTCAGAGGGGCCAGGGACTCTGGGGCTGGTGCCTGTCCACTGAGGTGTGGAGGCTGGTCCTGGGGCTTTTGGTGGCTGGACCCATGTCCAGGGCCAGCTGTGCACTGAGAGGATCTGAAGGCAGCCTGTTTGCTGGTGGATGGGGCTATGCCCCTGCTCAGTTAGTTGCTTGGCCTGCAGCATCCTAGTACTTGTGTCTGTAGTCTGGTGGAAATGGGTGGGGCTCGGTCCTGAGGCTGATAAGCTACAGGGAGGATTCTGAAATTATGCTTGCTGGTACCAGCGTCCACGAGGTAGAAGGAGCTCCCCCGAATGGCTGCTGCCAGTGTCTCTGTCCCTGAGGCTGTGCTGTAGTTGCCTCTTGCCTCTCTGGGAGACTCTCCAAGATCAGGAGGTAGGTGTGACCCGGGATCCTTTCAAATGACTGCTTCTGCTCTGATTCTCAGATCATGTGGGATTTTGTGAGCATCTTTTAAGAGTGGAATCTCTATTTCCCACAACCCTCTGGCTCTCTGGAAAATAAGCACTACTGGTCTTCAAAGCCCAACTTTCTAGGAACTCTTCTTTCCACAACAGGATCCCTGGGCTTGGGAGCCTGATGTTGGCTTCATACCCCTTGCTACCTGGGAGCACCTCTGAAATTGTAATTATTCTCCCATTTGTGGGCCACCCACTTGGTGGTAGGGGTCTTGACTCTATTGAGATTTTGCCCTTCTTTTCTGTCTTGTCGAGGTGCCTTCCTTATATCTTTAGCTGTAAAACATCTTTTATGGTAGGTCCCGGCCTTTTTCATCAATTGCTGTTCTGTAAACAGTTGTGACTTTGGTGTGCCCATGAGAGGCATCAAGCTCTGGGTCTTTGAATGCTACCATGTTGGACAATCTCTCTACTTCATTCTTAAATCATATTATTTAAGTTTTCTTAGTATCTTATTTGATTAGCGACAGTTTGAAATTTATTATCACTCATGTTTACTTCGCTTGTTTAAAAAAATTGAATAGTGCATTCATTCAGTTTGAAATGAAGGTAGTGACCTGTGAATTTCCATACCTCAAAAATCAAGGATAGGACAAAAGCCTTTTCTACTTGTGTTACCCTCAAACTCTGCACCCCACCCCAGCCTGGGGATTAACCTGTTGCACCCATGCTCACCTTCTGTTTTCGGACCGTTAACCATCATTGCATCTGTATGTGTGTTGACAAAGTGAACTCTAGTCTTTGCAGTTTTTGTGTTTTGTTTTTTGGTTTAGGGAACAGTCCTACTATGAATGTACATTTACTGCTCTACTGAAGTTCATATATAAACCTGTCAAGCACATTACCAGGATTGGAATTGCTTGTATATACACTTTGATAAATTTTAGAGACAATGGTAGAACAGAAGTAAATTGTATTTCAAATGCCACAATATTCTCACACCATGAAAACCCTTCCCTTTTTAATATATTTGTGTGTAGTTTATCTTTATGCCCATACTATATTTCCCAGAGATGGGTAAGTGTTATGTTTCTTGCTGGCACATTTACCGTATTGCTCAAAGTCAGGCGTTTAGTGGTTTTAGCATGATCCTATTTCCATGAACTCGCAAATACAAGATCTTCTCTCACACTGTCTTTTACTCCCTGCTGTTTTATATTGCCCTCCTAATTCTCAGTCCTGGTCTTTCTTTATGTTCTTCATCAACCTGGATAGGTTATGCTATTTTCTCCCTTTTTCAAGACCAATAGAATAGAATAGAATACAACACCCAGAAATAAACCCTGATATATGGCCAAATGATTTTTGACAAGTTGCCAAGACTTTTCAAAGTAGAAAGGATAGTATTTTCAACACATGGTGCTGAGAAGTCTTGTGGTCAACATGCAAAAGAAGGAAGATGGACCCTTACCTAACATCATATGCAAAAATTAATGAAAACGTATCAAGAAACTAAATATAAGACCTAATAATATAAAAAGTCTTAGAAGAAGATACAGGACAAGAGCTTCATGATATTGGATTTGGCAGTGTTTTCCTCCATATGAAACGAAGGAACAACAAAGGTACAGCTAACAAAAAAATAAACAATTTGCAGTACATAAGTTAAAAAAAATGTGTATCAAAGAAATGTAAACAGAATAAAATGGCAACCCACAAGATGGGAGAAAATATTTCAGAGCCATCTATCTGACAAGAGATTTCTATTCAGAATATACAGAGAACTCCTACAACTGAACAAAAAGCAAACACCCTGATTCAAAAATGGATAAAAGACTTCAATAGATGGTTCTTCCAAAAGATGTACAAATGACTAAGCACTTGAATAGATGCTCCATATCACTAAATGCATGTTTATATATTTGTGTGCCTGCATACACACACAAGCACACACACACATACACAAGCAGAAAACAACTATTGGTGAGGATGTGAGGGAGTTGGAACCATTGTGCTATGTCAGAGGGAATGCAGAATGATACAGCTGC
Source organism: Balaenoptera physalus (assembly GCF_965194825.1). Taxonomy (NCBI): domain Eukaryota; kingdom Metazoa; phylum Chordata; class Mammalia; order Artiodactyla; family Balaenopteridae; genus Balaenoptera; species Balaenoptera physalus. Next base: position 137,047 of record NW_028125527.1, on the reverse strand, counting down.
TTTGCAAAAGAGTATGGCAATTTTTCAGATATTGAAAAATAGAATTACTACATGATCCAGGAATTTTACTATGAGGTATACCCAAAGGTATTGAAATCAGGGTCTTAAAGAAATATTTGTACTCCAGTGTTTAGAGCAGTAATAATCACAGTAGCTAAAATATGAAAGCAACCTAAGTGTACATCCACTAGTTCCTGGATAAGCAAAGTGTGGTATACCCATATAATACAATATTATTCAGTGTTAAGAAGGCAAAGATCTAGGAATATGCTACAACATGGATGCATCTTGAGGAAATTTAGCTACCAAAAATGCCATTTTTGTGACTTTTAGTGAGTCATAACAACACAACTACTTATTTCAATTTTATGGGGGTACTTAGGGTAGTCAAAACCATAGAAATTGGGAGGGTAATGACGCTTTTCAGGTGGTTATGGAACAAAAAGGAAAGTTATATTTAAAGGATATAGAGTTACAGTTTTAAAACGTAGAAAAGAATTAGAAAGATAAATGGTGATGTTGATCGCCCAATAATATGAATGCATTTAATATCACTGAACGGTGCACTTTATAATAACTTACATGTTGTATTTTATGTTATTTGATTTTACCAACATACAAAATTGGGAAAGAATGTAATATCAGGAAAGGGAGTGGACCTGGGATAGAGCAGAGAGCAATCAGATGGGTGAGACACTGCATATGTTGAAGAAGAAGAGCTGAGAGTCTTCATTGGCCAGAAGAGACTTTATAAAAGAGAAAAAAAAATTACTCTGAGGGTGTATTAGATAGATATCTGTGGGTGTGCTGCTATCTCCCATGGGTTATCTTAAAGAGTCTTAATAAAGTCCATAAGGCTTGCTGAGGCTTTTTTAAAAATTGGATTCCCTAGGAGATAATTAGTGGGTGGTACTTAAGTCTATGTCTAGGTTGACAGATTTTGAAGGGAAGACGAACCTGAGAACAGTGGAGGTCTTAAGAGTGTAAGTACATGGAAATTAGAAAAAAAATAATAATAAAGGGAATTAGGAAAACTTTGGACTTTGAAGGTCATGTATTATTACTGAGTCAGACCTGAGGTTTCTAAGGAGTTATATACACAGTTGCTATTTGGATTACTTGCTGATAAAGATAAGTGGAAAAACTAGAGTCGTTCCCAAGTGTAGGTAAGATATAATGAGAGGATGGAGGTGGAAAGTAGGGAGACCCAGAGAAAAGTGGGAAGGTCATATTGGGCCAAGATGGTGGTAATATCCAACAGAACAGACGGTAGGACAGACTATGGATTCATCTTTTTTATTTCGCCTCCCCCCCTCATCCTTAATAATTCTTTGGGAATATTTCACTGCTCTGTGATGCAGGTACAGAATTCGAGTGAGGAGGCTACACCTTCAGTGTCCAGCTGTCTGAGTCCTCAGTGTGCTTCAAATGATGGAGAACTATTGCTTCTTTATGAGAAGGGTTAGTACCTCGTAGCTAAGCTTAAGCTGGAGCTTATGCAATATTGATTCCATTTTATATATACTGTTGGCATGGAGGTTCCTCCTCCTCTTTTCTTGACCATTATGAAATGAATCTATATTTCTCAGTATTTGGGTATATCAGATGAATACGTTAAGTAAAGGAATCTTATATATTGCTCCCTGCATAGTTTGCTCTTTCTTATTTCTCTTTTACCTTTACTAAATTAGCACAGGGAGAGACCTTGAAATGTTCTAATCAGGAGAGATTAGAACATCATATTTCTAGAGAGGTTGGTTGGACAGAGCAGGGGTCCCAGTGAGAATCCAAGCTTCTGCTGCTACTTGGAAGTGTACCTGTGTAGAATAGAGGGCTCCAGGAAATATCCTAGAATATTCCAATGTCCCTGTGGGAGATCATTAAGAGAGGCAGGATCTGGTACCAGATCAGTGTACTATGACATGTTTGTCAGTCATCTGATGTGAGATTCTCAGAGCCAATCCCATATGGTAGGGCTGAGTGCAGAGTGATGAAGAACCTGTGAAAGCCTTTGATTGCATGTTAAAGATGAAGCTCTGATTTCGGGGAGAATTTTCTTACCTGACTGAATGTCACCCTTCTGTGGGGATGAGATTCTGTGCTTTTCCTCTGTTGATGACCACTGACTGCAAATCATTAGAGGATCATGTCTAGAAAGCATTCTTTATTTAATTTCTTAAAGAAGAAAGCATAGAAAACATTTTTATCCACTTTCAAATTGAGGATCAAGGGGAATGACATCAGTGAAAATGTCAGAGTAGGGAGCTCTGGCTTGTGTCCATCCCCAGAAACACTGACATACGTGGTAAAACCTGTCAAAATGACCTTATCAACACATGTAAGTTTTCTTTTCTTTTCACGCTGTAGATTTATCTTTCATGGAAACTTTACTTACTACAGGATGTGGAGAATAAACAGGGAAGTAGAAACTGTATTTCCTGATGAGAGAATCACTAAGTCACATTAGCTGTTCTGAACTCTGCCTTACTCACCGTGACTCTAATTAAAACAAACAAACAAACAAAACACTTTTTTTTTGGTAAGTCAGTTCTGACATTTCCTCGTTAAAGACAAGGTAACAGATACAGACTTAGATCTACCAGAATTGAGCAAACTTTTGATTGTACCTGTGTTGAACATATGAGCATGACCTGCTACAAATCTTCATTATACTTATTGCCACAACGGACAAATTCCCTTTTTCCACTCCTGATATGTTGCATGTAAGGAATGCATAGGTCACTAACCCCAGCTGGTCACAGGTAAACTCTGCCACATGGATTACTGCATGTTTTCCTGCTGGAAGACCACACATTCTCGAGGATCATGCCTGCAGAGTATCTGGGCTCTTCTTTTCTTCTGGATAAAGGTTAGATCATCACCTAATTTTATGAGAAATATATAAATTGTATTTGCATATTCTTCCGGTTTTTATTTATCCATTCTCTTTCAAGTCCTAAGTGCAAATATTAAAGTGATTTCCAAGAGGGTGGTAAATAAGACAGCTCCAAAATTAGCAATAAATCATAATACAATTGTGAATGCCTTAATGTGTGATTAATATGTAGATACTTCTGTAAATGCAGGTTTAGTAATGCTTTGTGGAGAGCTTCAGAATCTAGGTATTAAAAATAAAAAGAAGAAGGAGTTCTTGAAACTCTCAGGGAATTATAGAGAAGTCTTTGTGTCTATAAATATCATTCTGAAATAATGCATATTCTCAGAAATAAACTAGGCATAACATTGTAGGAAAAAACTTCATGAAATGAAAGAGCATGTGAGATGGCCATACAAGAAAAAGAATATTCTCAGAGAATAATGAACAGTGTGGAGTTCAGCAGAAGGGTCATACACATTCAGAGATGAAAACTTTAGAGAGCCTAATTGTGAGTTCCTCATATTTCATCTTTGGAGACACGGTAGTCATTTGCAATATGATGTTATAAGATGACGTTAATAAAAAAAAAATAAGATGACGTTAACATACTTAAATACTTTCGTGTAGAAATGACCACTTAGAACCAGAGTAAATGAAAGAGAACACAAAATTATGTTTATGTTGATTTTTAAAGACCTCAGGTGAGTGCTGATTATTTAAAAATGCATGATGTCTTTCACTGCAAAGTAAAGAAGCTGTTACAGTGGAGGATTACTGGACTGAATGTCAATATTATGACATAGTATGAGTGTGTTTCGTGTTTGGTAATTGCAATCATTGTTGCTTTTTTTGTGGTCATCCATTGACAGTGCTTGGTGTCAGTTGATTTATCTCTTGTAAAAATAAAATACAGTCTGTGTGTGTGTGTGAAAAAAAACATACATGATGTCTTGACTAAAGTTGTATGGAATTTGAGATCTGGAAAAAAGCATTTCTTTTTTGTAATGCTAGGATGATAATTGGACATTTTTGCAAGAAAGAGATTTCAGGATGCAAATCTTGTGTCTCTAAGGTGGGAAGTCAGTTCATGGTGGAACATTCTATTAAAATTGTGTGAGTGGAGAAATATTTCTTTGGAAGGAAGAGGTCACGAATCCCTTTTTAAGAGTTAATGGTTTATAGCATACCGAATGAGCAAAATGGCTATTTCTGAACTTTAGAAAAAAATAATATAGTTTTTCTGCATTTATAACATGAGGCTGATGTAAAATATCAAAAATTCTTTATTTTGAAAAGCAATGTAATCAATTTGACATAATTCATATATATTGAACCTGTGGTACACACACACACAGTAAAACTTACATTCAGAAAATTGTTTGCACTTAAGAAATATTTTCAAGTGTAGTTGATTTACAATGTTGTGGGTTTTTTAAATACATGTTTATTGGAGTATACTTACTTTATAACACTGTATTAGTTTCTGCTTTACAACAAAGTGAATCAGCTATATGTATACATATATTCCCCATATCCCCCCCCCCTTGAGCCTCCCTCCCACACTCCCTATCCCACCCCTCTGGGGGACATAAAGCACCGAGCTGATCTCCCTGTGCTATGCGGCAGCTTACCACTAGCTATTTTACATTTGGTAGTGTATATATGTCAGTGCTACTCTCTCACTATGTCCCTGTCTCCCCTTGCCCCCTGTGTCCTTAAGTCCGTTCTCTACATCTGTGTCTTTATTCCTGCCCTGTCACTAGGTTCGTCAGTACCATTTTTCTAGATTCCATATATATGTGTTAGCGTACGGTATTTGTTTTTCTCTTTCTGACTTACTTCACTCTGTATGACAGACTCTAGGTCCAACCACCTCACTGCAAATAACTCAATTTTGTTCCTTTTTATGGCTGAGTAATACTCCATTGTATAGATGTGCCACATCTTCTTTATATATTCATCTGTCGATGGACATTTAGGTTGCTTCTATGTCCTGGCTATTGTAAATAGTGCTACAGTGAACATTGGGGTACATGTATCTTTTTGAATTATGGTTTTCTCCGGGTATATGCCCAGTAGTGGGATTGCTGGGTCATATGGTAGTTCTATTTTTCAGCTTTTAAGGGATCTCCATACTGTTCTCCATAGTGGCTGTATCAGTTTACATTCCCACCAACAGTTCAGGAGGGTTCCCTTTTCTCCACACCCTCTGCAGCCTTTATACATTGTTGTATTAATTTCTGCTGTTCAGCAAAGTGATTCAGTTTTATATATATCTATCTATATATCTATCTATATCTATATATCTATATCTATATATCTATATATATTCTTTTCCATTATGGTTTATCACAGGATATTGAATATAGTTTCCTGTGCTATACAGTAGGTCTTGGTGGGTTGTCTATCCTATGTAGAAAAGTTTGCTTCTGCTATTCCAAAACTCCCGATCTTTCCTTCACTCTCTCCTTGGCAACCACAACTCTCTTTTCTATATCTGTGTGTTTGTTTCTGTTTTGCTGACATGCTCATTTGTGTCCTGTTTTCGATTCCACATATAAGTGATATTATATGGTATTTGTCTTTCTCTCTCTGACTTACTTCACTTAGTATCATTATCTCTAGGTCCATCCATGTTGCTGCAAATGGCATTATTTCATTCTTTTTTATGTCTGAGTAATATCTTTTGTATACGTATACCACACCTTCTTTATACACTCATTTTTCAATGAACATTTAGGTTGTTTCCATGTCTTGGCTGTTATAAATAGTGCTGCTATGAACATAGGGTTTCATGTATCTTTTTGAATTATAGTTTTGTCTAGATATATGTCCACAAGTGGGATTGCTAGATCATATGGCAACCCTATAGTTTTTTTGAGGAACCTCCATACTGTTTTCCATAGTGGCTGCATCAACTTACATGGCCACCAACAGTGTAGAAGGGTTCCCTTTTCTCCATACCCCCTCCAGCATTTGTTAATTGTAGATTTTTTTTAATGATGGCCATTCTGATCAGTGTGAAGTGATACCTCATTGTAATTTGGATTTGCATTTATCTAATAATTAGTGATGATGAGCATCTTTTCATGTGCCTATTGGCTCTCTGTATGTCTTCTTTGGAGAAATGTTGATTTAGGTCTTCTACCCATTTTTCCATTGAGTTATTTGTTATGTTGTTATTGAGTTGTATGAGCTGTTTGTATAGTTTGGAAATTAAGCCCTTGTCCGTCTCATCATTTGCTAATATTTTCTCCCAGTCCATAGGTTGTATTTTCATTTTGATTATGGTTTCCTTTGCTGTGCAAAAGCTTATAAGTTTGATTAGTTCCTGTTTCTTTTTTGCTTTTACAGTAAGTCCCCTACATATGAACAAGTTCTGTTCCAAGAGTGCGTTTGTAAGTTCAATTTGTTTGTAAGTCCAACAAAGTTCGCCTAGGTACCCAACTTACACAGTCGGCTATATACTATTGTACCATAATAGGTTTATAATACTTTTCACGCAAACAATACATAAAAAAACAAGCACAAAAACAAAGAAAGCATTTTTAATCTTACAGTACAGTAACTTGAAAAGTACAGTAATACAGTACAACAGCTGGGATACTCGGGCTGGCATCGAGGGAACAGGCGAGCAGAGTTACTGATTGGAGGAGGGAGGGGAGGTGGGAGATGGTAGGGGTGAAGGATTATCAGCAGTAGGAGACAGAGAGCAAGCTGCAATTTCACTCATACCTGACGTTGATGGCAAAGGTTCTGGTTCCTTGCTGGATTTAATTCTATCTACCCTCTTGAAAGAATGATCCATTGATGTCTGGGTAGTAGCTCTTTTTTTCTCATCATAGATGACAAGGTAACACTGGATTGCAAACTGAATGGCTGCTGCCACCTTTGGGTCCCATTCTAGGTTCGGGTCCTGTGCCTCAAAAACTAACAGTGCTTCCTCAAATAACGAAGGTTCCCTTGCCATTTTCTGTGTCGTGAATCTCTTCAGTTCTTCAGTTACTTTTTCTTCCTCCTGTCCCTCTTCATCCTTTCTCTGGGCCTCCAATTCCATCAGTAAGCTCCTCATGTTGCACAGCAAGGAGGTCAGCGAAATCGTCCTCTTGCAGATCTAGCTCCAGCTTCTCGCTGAGGGTCACTACGTTGCTGAAGACCTCTTCGGACTTCTGATCTACCTTCTCAAATCCACAAAAATCATGAACAAACTGTGGGCAAAGGTTCTTCCAAACCCCATTCATCGTGACCGCCATACCCTCACACCATGCAAAGTCAATGTTTTTTATGGTCTTGTAGATGTTATGGTCCTCCCAAAGTTGTCCCTAGGTTGTTCCTGATTTGTCACTTACCTTTACTGCCTGACAAAAAGTGTGACATAAATAATATTTCTTGAAAGTCGCCATAACGCCCTGGTCCATAGGTTGGATGAGCAACGTAGTATTTGGTGACAGATGCAGTACTTTGACGTTGGGATGAAAGTCATCCATGAATGGGGGGTGGCCCAGAGCATAGTCGAGCAGCAAAAGAATGTTTTGCTGGAACGTCCTTCTCCAAGCAATATTTCTCTACATCTGGGATAAAGTGGTGGCAAAACCAGTCCTGGAACGTGGCCTGTGTAATCCAGGATTTGGGGTTACGCTTCCACACAACAGGAAGAGAGCCCTTGGCTATGTTTTTAAGGGTTCTTGGGTTGTGTGAATGATAAACTAAGAGAGGTTTCAGCTTCAATTCACCGGAAGCATTGCCACCAAACAACAGTTAGCCTATCCTTTGCTGCTTTACAGCCCGGCATCAACTTTTCCTCCTTATTGACGTAACTTCGGTCTGGCATCCTCTTCCAGGTCAGTTGTGTCTCATCCACATTAAAAACCTGGTTGGGTAAATACACACCATCATCAATAATTTCTCAAAGTGTTTCTGGAAGTTCCTGGACAGCTACCCTATCTGCACTTGCTGTCTCTCCACTTACTTTTGCATTGTGAAGGCTGGCTCTAGCCTTGAACCGATGAAAGCAGCCATGGCTGGCATTAAAAGATGTGCCCTCTGATTCTTTGCCGTGTTTCTTCTTCAAGTCTTCATAAAGGCTTTTAGCTTTCTCTTGAATCAGCGTTAAGTTGAGCAGGACTCAGCGCTGATGTTGATCCTGCATCCGCACACTGAGAAGTTTCTCCATCTCCTCCATCACTTTTCCATGCTTCTTGGATATTGTGTCAACATCGTTGGCACAGCAGACTTCACATGTTCCATGATCTCGTCCTTGTTCTTTAGATTCGTGCCAATGATTGAATGATTCATATTATAAGAATGAGCGATGTCTAACATCTTTTTGCCTCGCTCCACTCTCTCAATTACTTTCACTTTTGTTTCCGTCATTATCGCTTGGCGCTTCTTAACAGTACCAGCTACATAACGTCTGGTTTTACGCTTGCTTCCAGACATCTTGGGTTTGAAATAAAGGTACTGTTCTACTGTACTCTATACAGTACTGTAAAGTACACAAAAGCACAACCACATATAGAGGAAGCATGCACGTGACAATGTATGTCAGACACGTGAACTAACTTACATGATTGGACACGCGAATGGACGTTTGCATCTTTGAAAGTTTGCAACTTGAAGGTTCGTATGTAGGTGACTTACTGTATTTGTACTGCCTAGGGAGAACTACCTAGGAAAATTTTGGTATGACTTATGTCAGAGAATGTTTTGCTTATGTTCTCTTCTAGGAGTTATAAGGTGTCCTATCTTATATTTAAGCATATAAGCCGTTTTGAGTTTATTTTTGTGAATGGTGTGAGGGTATGTTCTGACTTCACTGATTTGCATACGGCTCTCCAACTTTCAAAACACCACTTGCTGAAGAGACTGTCTTTTCCCCATTGTATATTCTTGCCTCCTTTGTCAAAGGTTAATTGACCATAGGTGTGTGGGTTTATTTCTTAGCTCTCTATTCGAATCCATTGATCCATGTATCTCTTTCTGTGCCAATACAATGCGGCTTTGATTACTGTAACTTTGTAGTATTTTCTGAAGTTTAGGAGGGTTATGCCTCCTGCTTTGTTCTTTTTCCTGGGGATTGTGTTCACATTTCTGACTTTTTTATGGTTCCAGATACATTTTAGGATTATTTGTTCTAGTTCTGGGGAAAATGTCATGGGTAATTTGATAGGGATCACATTAAATCTGTAGATTGCTTTGGGTAGTATAGCCATTTTAACAGTATTAATTCCTCCCATCCAAGAGCGTGGGATGTCTTTCCATTTCTTTGAATCATCTTCAGCTTCCTTTACTAATGTTTTGTAGTTCTCAGTATATAAGTATTTCACCTCCTTGGTGAGGTTTAATCCTAAGCATTTTATTTTTTTGATGCCATTTAAAAAAGGATTGCTTGTTTACATTTCCTTTCTGATATTTCATTGTTAGTGTAAAGAAATGCAACCAGGGACTTCCCTGGTGGCTTGGTGGTTGAGAATCCGCCTGCCAATACAGGGGACACGGGTTTGAGCCCTGATGCAAGGAAGATCTCACATGCCGTGGAGCAACTAAACCTGTGTGCCACAACTACTTAGCCTGCACTCTAGAGCCAGTGAGCCACAAATACTGAGCCCATGTGCCACAACTACTTAAGCCTGCATGCCTAGAGCCCGTGCTCCACAACAAGAGAAGCCACTGAAATGAGAAGCCTGCGCACCACAAGAAAGTCTAGTCCCCACTGGCCACAACTAGAGAAAGCCCGTGCACAGCAATGAAGACCCAATACAGCCAAAATAAATTAAAAAAAAAAAAGAAAAACCAGGAAATGCAACCAATTTATATATGTTAATCTTGTATCCTGCTACTTTGCTGAATTTGTTTATCAGTTCTAGTAGTGTTTGTGTGGAATTTTTAGGGTTTCCTTTATATATATTATCATGTCATCTGCATATAATGGCAACTTTACCTCTTCCCTTCCAATTTGGTTAGATTTTATTTCTTTTTCTTGTCTGATTGTTGTGGCTAGGACTTCCAATACTATGTTGAAGAGAAGACGTGAGAGTGGGCATTCTTGTCTTGTTCCAGATTTTAGCGGGAAGGCTTTCAGCTTATGAACGTTGAGTATTATATTGGCTGTGGGTTTGTCATAAATAGGTTTTATTATGTTGAGATATGTTTCCTCTGTACCCACGTTGGTAAGTGTTTTTACCATGAATGGATGTTGAAGCTTTTCAAATGCTTTTTCGCCATCTATTTTGATGATCGTTTGTTTCTTGTTTTTCCTTTGTCGATGGGGTGTATCATGTTGATTGATTTGCATATGTTGAAACAGCTTTGTGAAACTGGGTGAATCAAATTTGGTCATGGTGTATGATCCTCTTATGTGTTGTCGGATTCGGTTTTCTAATATTCAGTTGAGAATTTTTGCATCTATATTTATCAACGATATCGGCCTGCAGTTTTCTTTTTCGGTAGTGTCTTTCTCTGTGTTTTTTTTTAAAGTCTTTATTGAATTTGTTCCAATACTGCTTCTGTTTTATGTTTTGGTTTCTTGTTTGTGAGGCATGTGGGATCTTAGCTCCAAAACCAGGGATCGAACCCGCACCCCTTGCACTGGAAGGCAAAATCTTAACTGCTGGACCACGAGAAAAGTCCCCATCTGTTTTATTTGTTTTTTTTTTAAGTAAATTTCTTTCTTTATTTATTTTTGGATGCATTGGACATTCGTTGATGTGCTCGGGCTCTCTCTAGTTGCGGTGAGCGGGGGCTACTCTTCGTTGTGGTGTGCAGGCTGTTCATTGTGGTGGCTTCTTTTGTTGCAGATCATGGGCTCTAGGTACGTGGGCTTCAGCAGTTGTGGCTATCAGGCTCAGTAGTTTTGGCTCGTGGGCTGTAGAGCGCAGGCTCAGTAGTTGTGGCACACAGGCTTAGTTGCTCCATGGCATGTGGGATCTTTCCAGACCAGGTCTCGAACCTATGTCCCCTGCAGTGGCAGACAGATTCTTAACCACTGTGCCACCAGGGAAGTCCCCCCTCCCCATCTGTTTTTGATATCAGCATGATAGTGGCTCCATAGAATGTCTTTGGAAGTATTCCTTACTCTTCAATCTTTTCGAAGAGTTTGAGAAGAATCAGTGTAAGTTCTGCTTTTTATATTTGGTAGAATTTGCCTGTGAAACCATCTGACCCTGGACTTCTGTTGCTAGGGAGTTTTTTTAAATTACAGATTCTATTTTTTTAAAAATTCTATTTATTTATTTATTTATTTTGGCTGTGTTGGGTCTTCGTTTCTGTGCGAGGGCTTTCTCTAGTTGCAGCGAGCGGGGGCCACTCTTCATCACGGTGCGTGGGCCTCTCACTATCGTGACCTCTCTTGTTGTGGAGCACGGGCTCCAGACGCTCAGGCTCCGTAGTTGTGGCTCACGGGCCCAGTAGCTCCGCGGCATGTGTGATCTTCCTAGACCAGGGCTCGAACCCGTGTCCCCTGCATTGGCAGGCAGATTCTCAACCACCGCGCCACCAGGGAAGCCCTCTATTTTGCTTTTAGTGATCAGTATGTTCAAGTTATCTATTTCTTCTTGATTCAGTTTTGTTCGGCTGTAAAAAAACAAAATATATTTTTAAGTTATGTTAGCAGCTAAATACTTACCATGTATTAGACCACAAAAGAGAGAAGAAAAAATATTAAAATATTTTTTCAAATACAACAAGTATTGAAATGTTTTAAAGAAATTGGTATAATAATACTAATTACAATAATGACAAATTGTTCTGAACTTAAAGACTACTTATATCTAAGATGCATATTATATGCTTATTGTTTTATTGTTTTTAAATACATGGAATGTTTTCTCCTTTCTAATGTAATTCTTTTATTTTACCTGTATATTGTGAAAAAAATTTAGTTCCACAAAATATAAAAAATTACACTTTAATAGGAGATATTAATCCATTTACATTTACTATAGTACTGAAAATACTTAGGTTTAGCATTCCATGTCATGGAGTGCTCTTTTTTATTTATTCATTTTTAAAAAAGATTTAATTTGGAGGGGGGGCCATAAATTATTCATTTATTTATTTATTTAATTTTAACATCTTTATTGGACTATAATTGCTTTACAATGGTGTGTTAGTCTCTGCTTTAGAACAAAGTGAATCAGCTATACATATCCATATATCCCCATATCTCCTCCCTGTTGCGTCTCCCTCCCGCCCTCCCTATCCCACCCCTCTAAGTGGTCATAAAGCACTGAGCTGATCTCCCTCTTCTATGCAGCTGTTTCCTACTAGCTAGCTATTTTACATTTGGTAGTATATATAAGTCCATGCCACTCTCTCACTTCGTCCCAGCTTACCCTTCCCCCTCCCCATGTCCTCAAGTCCATTCTCTATGTCTGCGTCTTTATTCCTGTCCTGTCCCTAGGTTCTTCCCAACCGTTTCTTTTCCTTTTCTTTTTAGAGTCCACATATATGTGTTAGCATACAGTATTTGTTTTTCTCCTTCTGACTTACTTCACTCTGTATGACAGACTCTAGGTCCATCCATCTCACTACAAATAACTCAATTTCATTTCTTTTTATGGCTGAGTAATATTCCATTTTATATTGAAGATGTGCAACATCTTTTTTACCCATTCATCAGTTGATGGACACTTAGGTTGCTTCCATGTCCTGGCTATTGCAAATAGAGCTGCAATGAACATTGTGGAACATGACTCTTTTTGAATTATGGTTTTCTCCAGGTATATGCCCAGTAGTGGGATTGCTGTGTCATATGGTAGTTCTCTTTTTAGTTTTTTAAGGAACCTCGATACCGTTCTCGATAGTGGCTGTATCAATTTACACTCCCACCAACGGTGCAAGAGGGTTCCCTTTTTTCCACACCTCTGCAGCATTTATTGTTTGTAGATTTTTTTGATGATGGCCATTCTTACCTGTGTGTGGTGATACCTCATTGTAATTTCGACTTGCATTTCTCTAATGATCAGTGATGTTGAGCATTCTTTCATGTGTTTGTTTGCAATCTGTATATCTTCTTTGGAGAAATGTCTATTTAGGTCTTCTGCCCATTTATGGATTGGGTTGTTTGTGTTTTTTTTTTAATATTGAGCTGCATGGGCTGCTTGTAAAGTTTGGAGATTAATCCTTTGTCAGCTGCTTCGTTGGCAAATATTTTCTCCCATTCTGAGGGTGGCCTTTTCGTCTTGTTTACGTTTTCCTTTGCTGTGCAAAAGCTTTTAAGTCTCCTTAGGTCTCATTTGTTTATGTTTCTTTTTAATTTCCGTTTTCTAGGAGGTGGGTCAAAAAGGATCTTGCTGTGATTGATGTCATAGAGTGTTCTGCCTATGTTTTCCTCTAAGAGTTTGATAGTGTCTGGCCTTACATTTAGGTCTTTAATCCATTTTGAGTTTATTTTTGTGTATGGTGTTAGGGAGTCTTCTAATATCATTCTTTTACTGGTAGCTGTCCAGTTTTCCCAGCACCACTTATTGAAGAGGCTGTGATTTCTCCATTGTATATTCTTGCCTCCTTTATCAAAATTAAGGTGACCATATGTGTATGGGTTTATGTCTGGGCTTTCTCTTCTGTTCCATTGCTCTATATTTCTGTTTTTGTGCCAGTACCATACTGTCTTGACTACTGTAGCTTTGTAGTATTGTCTGAAGTCAGGGAGCCTGATTCCTCCAGCTCTGTTTTTCTTCTCAAGATTGCTTTGGCTGTTCGGGGTCTTTTGTGTTTCCATACAAATTGTGAAATTTTTTTGTTCTAGTTCTCTGAAAAATTCCATTGGTAGTTTGATAGGGATTGCATTGAATCTGTAGATTGCTTTGGGTAGTAGAGTCATTTTCACAATGTTGATTCTTCCAATCCAAGATCATGGTATATCTCTGTATCTGTTTGTGTCGTCTTTGATTTCTTTCATCAGTGTCTTATAGTTTGTTGAGTAAACGTCTTTTGTCTCCTTAGGTAGGTTTATTCCTAGGTATTTTATTCTTTGTGTTGCAGTGGTAAATGGGAGTGTTTCCCTAATTTCTCTTTCAGAATTTTCATCTTTAGTGTATAGGAATGAAAGAGATATCTGTACATTAATTTTGTATCCTGCAACCTTACCAGTTCATTGATTAACTCTAGTAGGTTTCTGGTAGCATATTTAGGATTCTCTGTGTATAGTATCATGTCATCTGCAAACAGTGAGAGCTTAACTTCCTCTTTTCCGATTTGGATTCCTTTTAATTCTTTTTCTTCTCTGATTGCTGCAGCTAAAAATTCCAAAAGTGTGTGGAATAATAGTGGTGAGAGTGGGCAACCTTGTCTTGTTCCTGATCTTCGTGGAAATGGTTTCACTTTTTCACCATTGAGAATGATGCTGGCTGTGGGTTTGTCATATATGGCCTTTATTATGTTGAGGAAAGTTCCCTCTATGCCTACTTTCTGGAGGGTTTTTATGATAAATTGGTGTTTAATATTGTCGAAAGCATTTTCTGCATCTATTGAGATGACCATATTGTTTTTATCCTTCAGTTTTTTAATATGGTGTATCACATTGATTTGCATGTATTGAAGAATCCTTGCATCCCTGGGATAAACCCCACTTGATCATGGTGTATGATCCTTTTAAGGCGCTGTTGGATTCTGTTTGCTAGTATTGTGCAGTGGATTTTTGCAGCTATGTTCATCAGTGATATTGACCTGTAGTTTTCTTTCTTTGTGACATCTTTGTCTGGTTTTGGTGTCAGGGAGATGGTGGTCTCATAGAATAAGTCTGGGAGAGTTCCTCCCTCTGCTATATTTTGGAAGAGTTTGAGAAGGATAGGTGTTAACTCTTCTCTAAATGTTTGATAGAATTTGCCTGTGAAGCCATCTGGTCCTGGGCTTTTGTTTGTTGGAAGATTTTTAATCACAGTCTCAAGTTCAGTGCTTGGGATTGGTTTGTTTGTAGTTTCTATTTCTTCCTGGTTCGGTCTTGGAAGGTTGTGCTTTTCTAAGAATTTGTCCATTTCTTCCAGGTTGTCCATTTTATTGGCATATAGTTGCTTGCAGTAATCTCTCATGATCCTTTGTATGTCTTCAGTGTCAGTTGTTACTTCTCCTTTTTCATTTGTAATTCTATTGATTTGAGTCGTCTCCCTTTTTTTCTTGATGAGTCTGGCTAATGGTTTATCAATTTTGTTTATCCTCTCAAGGAACCAGCTTTTACTTTTTTTGATCTTTGCTGTTGTTTCCTTCATTTCTTTTTCATTTATGTCTGGTCTGATCTTTATGATGTCTTTCCTCTGCTGACTTTGTTTTTTTTTTCTTTCTTTCTCTAATTGCTTTAGGTGTAAGGTTAACTTGTTTATTTGAGATATTTCTTGTTTCTTGAGGTAGGATTGTATTGCTATAAACTTCTCTCTTAGAACTGCTCTTGCTGCATCCCATAGGTTTTGGGTCTTCATGTTTTCATTGTCATTTCTTTCTAGGTATTTTTTAATTTCCTCTTTGATTTCTTCAGTGATGTCTTGGTTATTAAGTAGTGTATTGTTGAGCGTCCATGTGTTTTTATGTTTTACAGATTTTTTTCCTGTAATTGATATCTAGTCTGATAGCATTGTGGTCGGAAAAGATACTTGATACGATTTCAGTTTTCTTATATTTACCAAGGCTTGATTTGTGACCCAAGATATGATCTATATCCTGGAGAATGTTCCAGGAGCACTTGAGAAAAAGTGTATTCTGTTGTTTTTGGATGGAATGTCCTATAAATATCAATTAAGTCCATCTTGTTTAATGTATCATTTAAAGCTTGTGTTTCCTTATTTATTTTCATTGTGGATGATCTGTTCATTGGTGAAAGAAGGGTGCTAAAGTCCCCTTTTATGATTGTGTTACTGTCGATTTCCCCTTTTATGGCTGTTAGCATTTGCCTTATGTTTTGAGGTGCTCCTATGTTGGGTGCATAAAATTATACAATTGTTATATCTTCTTCTTGGATTGATCCCTTGATCATTATGTAGTGTCCTTCTTTGTCTCCTGTAATAGTCTTTATTTTAAAGTCTTTTTTGTCTGATATGAGAATTGCTACTCTAGCTTTCTTTTGATTTCCATTTGCATGGAATATCTTATTCCATCCCCTCACTTTCCATCTGTATGTGTCCCTATGTCTGAAGTGGGTCTCTTGTAGACCACATACATACCGGTCGTGTTTTCGGATCCATTCAGCCAGTCTATGTCTTTTGGTTGGAGCATTTAATCCATTTACATTTAAGGTAATTATTGATATGTATGTTCTTATTACCATTTTCTTAATTGTTTTGGGTTTCTTATTGTAGGTCTTTTCCTTCTCTTGTGTTTCCTGCCTAGAGAAGTTCCTTTAGCATTTGTTGTAAAGCGGGTTTGGTGGTGCTGAATTCTCTTAGCTTTTGCTTGTCTGTAAAGGTTTTAATTTCTCTGTCGAATCTGAACGAGATCCTTGGTGGGTCGAGTAATCTTGGTTGTAGCTTTTCCCCTTTCATTACTTTAAATATGTCCTGCCAGTCCCTTCTGGCTTGCAGAGTTTCTGCTGAAAGTTCAGCTGTTAACCTTACGAGGATTCCCTTGTATGTTATTTGTTGTTTTTCCCTTGCTGCTTTTAATATTTTTTCTTTGTATTTAATTTTTGATAGTTTGATTAATATATGTTTTGGCATGTTTCTCCTTGGGTTTATCTTGTATGGGACTCCCTGCGCTTCCTGGACTTGATTAACGATTTCCTTTCCCATATTAGGGAAGTTTTCAACTATAATCTCTTTAAATATTTTCTCAGTGTCTTTCTTTTTCTCTTCTACTTCTGGGAACCCTATATTCGAATGTTGGTGCGTTTAATGTTTTCCCAGAGATGTCTCAGATTGTCCTCAATTCTTTTCATTCTTTTTTCTTTATTTTGCTTTGCAGTAGTTATTTCCACTATTTTATCTTCCAGGTCATTTATCCATTCTTCTGCCTCAGTTATTCTGCTATTGTTTCCTTCTAGAGAATTTTTAATTCAATTTATTGTGTTGTTCATCATTGTTTGTTTACTCTTTAGTTCTTCTAGGTCCTTGTTAAACGTTTCTTGTCTATTCTCCATTCCAGTACCAAGATTTGGGGTCATCTTTACTATCAGTACTCTGAATTCATTTTCAGGTAGACTGCCTATTTCCTCCACATTTGTTTGGTCTGGTGGGTTTTTACCTTGCTCCTTCATCTGCTGTGTGTTTCTGTGTCTTCTCATTTGGCTTTGGGGACTGTGTTTGGGGTCTCCTTTTCAGAGGCTGCAGATTCGTAGTTCCCGTTGTATTTGGTGTCTGCCCCCAGTGGCTAAGGTTGGTTCAGTGGGTTGTGTAGGCTTTCTGATGGAGGGGACTGGTGCCTGTGTTCTGGTGGGTGTGTCTGGATCTTGTCTTTCTGGTGGACAGATCCGCATCTGGTGGTGTGTTTTGGGGTGTCTGTGACCTTATTGTGATTTTCGGCAGCCTCTCTGCTAATGGGTGGGCCTGCATTCCTGTCTTGCTAGTTGTTTGGCATGGGATGTCCAGCACTGGATCTTGCTGGTCTCTGAGGGGAGCTGGGTCTTAGCGTTGAGACGGATATCTCTGGGAGAGCTTTCGCCATTTGATATTACAAGGTGCCAGAGGTCTCTGGTAGACCAATGTCCTGAACTCGGCTCTCCCACCTCAGAGGCACATGCTTGACACCCGGCTGGAGCACCAAGACCCTGTCAGCCACACAGCTGGGGGTGAGAGCAAGAGGTAGCTTTGGTACATCTCAAAGACCACCAATGGGGTTCACTGACCATTTTCTCTCCAGAAGTGAAGAAAACAAAATTCAGACTTTGGCTAGTCAGCCACTTTGGTAGCCAGCCTCCAAGATGGACCTAATTATCCCCTAATTATCTCCCAGTCTCCATGTACCAGTGTGGCTCCTCGCACTTGAAAAGGGTTGACTGTTTAACTAATAAGAAATTGCAGAAATGACAAAGTGCAGCTTCCAAAGTTATAAAAGACATTGCAGCTTCTGCTTTGGTTTCTGCTAGATCACTCATCCTGGGGTAAGCCAGCTGCCATGTCATGAGGACACTCAAGCAGCCCTAAGGAGAGATCCATGTGGCAAGGAACTGAGGCCTCTTACCTACAGCCACGTGAGTGAGTCATCTCAGAAGTCAAAAGATTTAATTGTTTAAATTTTTGGTTGTGTTGGGTCTTCGTTGCTGCACAGGGTTTCTCCAGTTGTTACTAGAGAAGCAGGGGTCACTCATCGTTGTGGTGCACGGGCTTCTCCTTGCGGTGGTTTCTCTTGTTGTGGAGTATGGGCTCTAGGTGCATGGGCTTCAGTAGTTGTGTCATGCAGGCTCAATAGTTGTTGCTTGCAGGCTCTAGAGCACAGGCTCAGTACTTGTGGCACACGGGCTTAGTTGCTCTGTGGCATGTGGGATCTTCCCAGACCAGGGATGGAACCCCTGTTCCCTGCATTGGCAGGCAAATTCTTACCCACTGTGCCACCAGGGAAGTCCAGTGTGCTCTTTTTTAAACCTAGTCTGTTTTCATTATTTTGTATCTTAACGATTCTGTATTAAAGAAAAAAAAATAATACTCCTTTCTACCCCTCCTCTTTGAGGATTATATATGAAGAAGTATGCCTTATTTATTAACCTCAAATTTTCACCTTACTTTTAAGAAGTAATCACAATGTCAAGTATTTAATACTTTTCACTTCCACCTTGAAAAGCATGGATATTAAAGTGCTAATACAATTACCTTCCCTGGTCTATCTTTTTTAGTTTTTGTTATGTATAAAAAACAACGAAAAACATGCATGGTTTGTAAGGAAATGACAAATTTCAGAAAATTCAGCATGTGAATACACTCTAAACATAGCTTCTAGATAAAGACACAGAAAATTGCCAGATACTCAGAGGCCCCCTGGTGCCATTCTAGTGACTCCCCTTAAGGTTTAATATTGTTCTGGTATCTAACAAAAAGATAACTTTACCTGTATTTTGTATTTTATATAAATGTTATGGCACAGTAAAATCACTTTTGGATTGGGCTTTTTTATTTTATGTTGTTTGTGAATATGCCTATATGGTTGCCTGTTGTTGTGATCATGCATTGCCACTGTTGCATAGGATTCCATAATGTAAATATTTAACTATTGATTAATTTATTCCAATGTGTATTACAATATGAGTGATTTTCAGTTTGTGTCTATTGAGAACAGCACTGGTATATAAATTCTAGAACTTGAGCTTTGGTGGTGTGTGTATAAATTATTGTTCAGTATACACGTAGTAGTAAAATTTTCGAGTCATAGCTTTCTTGTGTTTATATTTTTAGATATTTCTAAATATTTTCAAAACATTTGTATGATTTTTCATCTTCAGCAGCAGTGAATGAGATTCAAGGATTATACACATTCTTGTCAAACTTGATAATACCTGTCATTTTCATTTGAACTTTCTGGTTGGTGAGTGATAATTCCAGGTATCACACTTTTGCATTTAATTGACTACTAAGAAGCCAAGCATCTTTTGATATGTTTACTTAACATTCTGTACTCTCTTTTTTGAAATATCTTTTGGTATATTTCCCCCATTTTGCTATTCCATTATCTTCTTATTGAAGACTTCCTTTTTTTTTAACATCTGAAGACTTCTTATTTAGGAGTTTTTAATACATGCTTGAGATGAGTTCTTCTCTCTTTCTGTCTCTCCTTCTCTTTCTTTAGATGAGTGTCAGTTTTTAATGTTAATAACATCTAATTTGTTATTTTCCTCTTTATTTATTTAGTCTTATTTCTATTTATTTATGTAGTCTTCTTACCTGTAGCAGAACACATTATTTATTCTAAACCACAAATATGTTTTCATTTCTTCAATAAATGTAATTATTAAGCTTTAAATTTAAGTTAACTTTCTAAACTAAATATGTTGTATCATAGTGAGTATTAATTTTTCTATGACAGCTGAAAGGTTACATTTATTCAGAAAATGTTGTATCAGCTTTCTTTTCATTTGCTCCTACTTCTCATTGATTCACAGTGGTAAACATCACTTCATCCATGGATCTGACTTTTCTCTGATTTCTCATGGTCATTCTCACTAATTCGTCTTGCCTCCTGAAATCTTTAGCAATCCCCTTATTCCACAGAAGCAAAAACCTTCCTTGGGCCTTTTTCCTCAGAAGATTGATTATTGCCACATTTTAAATGGGAGATTGCAATAAGTTAGGAGAAAATGCCACAAGGGTCTCTCATTTTTTTTTCACATCCTGTATCAGCCTCTGCTTGCACTCTCTGTTCAAAGATATTTGTGCAACACATTGATGGAAGATGCCACTTGTTTCTCTCCTTGGGGAAAAGACAGATTAATTACCTAACAAATAAAATAAAGAGAGTGTCTTGCTCTTTTCAAATGTTGGACAGGATTGCTTGCATCCTAATTTAAATGTTTCAGGTGACTGAAGCTTAAGATTCCTAAGCTTTAATCCATACTTGCACCATGCACAGCACCCAACAGGAGAGCTTTACATAACCCCATGAGACACTTGTGTGCAAGTGGAACAGATAAAAATATAAAACTATTGCTGTCTTTTTGTGTCATAAAAATGATTTTTTGTCTCATTTAAAATATTTTTTTCTAAAATCCAAAAACGTGTCAGGTTAAAATATTGTTATTTCAAATATGGTAACATCGAAGACCCTTCAAATTTCTTTCCAGTTTTGTTGATGATGGGATGCCGTCAGAGATATGACTTCATTAATAAACACAATAGGTAAGATTCCTTCATAGGCCTGATTGGGGAATATGAAAATAAACCCCAGAAAAATCTGGACATTTTCTAGTTCTCAAATATTGGTTAAGATGGTAGAAAGGGCCCTTCATTGTCCTATATGTTAATGCAGATCAATTGTGAGAGGTGGGGATAAAACAAGCAGCTTAAATATCCTTTATGTTTGTTGTACTACTAGTAGAAAGAGGAAGGGTCAACATGTCACCATGGTTGATATAGCAAATAAGCTGCTTGAAACTACACAGAAATGTACCTGCTTGTATTTTCTGTGCAGTTACCCTCTCTTTTGGTGTGCCCTGATACCTCCCTCAACTTATGTACCAACTCCAGCAGCATTAAGCAGAAATCCAAAGAAACCTATTCTTTGGAATTATGAGGAAGGGAAGAGTCAAACATTTTATAACATGCTGTATACAAGGATACACGTCACCATCCTTATCTATGTCGTGCCATGCATGGAGGGTCAGTAGGTTCAGGGGATTCTGGAAGCACCAAGTTCTGTGGGGTTAATCACAGTTCCATTCATGGGCAGTAAAAGAGAAGGGCCTTATCTTGGTCACTTTCTCAATGCTAGTAGCTACAAAAAGAAGAGGATAGCAGACATCTTAGGGAGAAGAACCAACATTAAATGAAATGTCCTAATTACTCTAGGCAACCTCTCATGGTGGCCTCCCATAGCTCCTCAAATCCCTACATACTTGCACAAGGGATAGTGTAATATTACTGGAGTGTCTGACTGCAGATTAACATTATTTTTGTTGAAAAAAATAAAAATAGGTTCAAGTGATAGGGTTTGAAAAGGGTTCACAGTGTGAAGGAAACTATTGTAACAATGTGGACAGAACCCTTTGGATGGATTTATCATGTTTTTTTTTTTTTGCTGCTTCAGAATCTGTAGTAGCGATTGGTGTGTTCCATGATACATCCCCGCTTCTTATAAGTTTTAGATGGAATACCCCATTAGGAAGAAGTGCACGTAAGGAAGATTAGTGAGTCAAACTCCTCTGCCCTCTGTCAGCAGTGGGTGCAAAGGGATTTAGACCAAGTGCTTTCATCCTTTGATTTGCAAAGTTTTCACTATATGAATGATGTTTTGTTTGTTTGCAGGTCAGGAGCTTTGGTCTCAATATCCCTGTTTAAAAAGTGTTATCACGTGTCTGCCAGAAAGAATTGCTGATGATACTGGGAAAAATTGAGAGTTATCCTTAACAATTAAGGGTTTTGTAGCAACATGGATGGACCTAGAGATTGTTATACTGAGTGAAGCAAGTCAGACACAGAAAGACAGATATCATATGATATTGCTTATATGAGGAATCTATAAAAGAAAAAAAAGGTACAAATGAATTTATTTACACAACAGAAATAGAATCATGGATATAGAAAACAAACTTATGGTTACCAGGGAATAAGTGGGGAAGGGATAATTTGGGAGATTGGGACTGACTTATACGCACTACTATATATAAAATAGATAAAGACCTGCTTTATAGCACAGGGAACTCTACTCAGTGGTCTGTACTGGCGTATACGGAAAAAGAATCTTATAAAAAAAAACAAGGGTTTTGGGATTATATAATAAATATAAATGTGCAAACCTTTAACATGAAAGGAAAAATCAGTTAACTCTGTGGTCCCTGTTATGGTGTAAATATTTTGTACCTCTAATTTTAAAATTTTGAAACCCAGCTCCCATGTTGATGGTATTAGGAGGTGGGGCTTTTGGGAGGTGAGTAGGTTATGAGGCCAGAGACCTCAAACATGGGATTAGTGACCTAATAAATGTAGCACACAGAAGATCTTATGCCCATTCCATGATTTCATTGCCGAGCGAGAAGACCCACATTATGAACCAGAAATTGGTCCCTCGCCAGACACTAAGTCAGCTGGCAACTTGTTCTTTTTTTAAAAAAAATAATTAGATAATTAATTAATTAATGTTTTGGCTGTGTTGGGTCTTTGGTGCGGTGTGCGGGCTTCTCATTGAGTGGCTTCTCTTGTTGCGGAGCACCGGCTCTAGGCGTGTGGGTTTCAGTGGTTGTGGCTCACGGGCTCAGTAGTTGTGGCCTGTGGACTCTAGAGCACAGGCTCAGTATTTGTGGTGCACGGGCTTAGTTGTTCCATGGTATGTGGGATCTTCCTGGACCAGGGCTCGAACCCTTGTCCCCTTTATTGGTAGGCAGATTCTTAACCACTGCACCTCCAGGGAAGCACCTGGTTACTTGTTCTTGAACTTTTCAGCCTCAGCAATTATGAGAAAACAAAAATATTCTGTTGTTTATAAAATACCAAGTCTCTCGTATTTTGTTTTAGCAGTCAAAGAGCTGGCTGAGGAGAAATATCTGTGAGCTTGAAGACATATCAGGAGAAACCTTTAAATCTCAAAAGAAAAGAGAAAATGGGCAGGAAAGGAATCAACAGAACAGAGTAATCAATAATTGTGGAACAATGAAAAATGCTGTGACCTATACATAATGGGTATAGCAGGAGGAGAATAAAGATAATAAAGAACAGAAAATATTTTTTAAAAATGACTGAGAATCTCCCCAAATGAATGTCTGACACTAAATCCACAACATCCAAACTTAGAAGAACATATGAATAGTAAAGAAAACTGACCAATATCTCTCAGGAACATCAATGCAAAAATCCTCAACAAAATATTACCAAATCGAATCCAACAATATTTTGAGAGAATTTTATATCATGAATGAGAGGAAATAATCCCAGGTATGAAAGGCTGGTTCCACATTCTAGAATCAAATAATTATATCCAACATATCAACACCTTAAAGACAATCATTAGCATATCAATAGATTCAGAAGACCTTTGAAAAAATCTAACACCCATTCTTCATAAAAACTCTCAGTTAAAGAAATAGACTGGAGCTTTCTCAAGTTGATAACAAAGATTTACAGGAAACTTTTATCTTACATCATGATTAATGGTCAAAACCATGAAGCTTTTCCACTAAGTTCAGGTAAAAGCAAGGATGTCCCCTTTCATGACTCCTTTTCCATATTTTACTCCAAGTCCTTGCTAATGCAATAAGGCACGAAAATAAATAAAACAAATACAGATTGGGTAGAAAAAAATGAAAGCAACCTAAATAAAATGTGGACCAATATACTTTATGGACACCTCACCAAAGAAAATAGACACTATGCATATAAGTATACAGAAGAATAATCCAGATTACATGCTGCCATGAAAAAGCAAATTAAAAATACAATTCCATACCACTATGTAACACTTAGAATGGCTAAAATGTGAACAATGACAAGAACAAATTCTGTAGGAGATGTGGAACAATAGGAAATGTCATTTGTCATTGGTGGAAATGAAAAATAATACAGCTACTTTGGTAGTCTGATTGACACTTGCTAGAATATTGAGCATTCCCTTACTGTACAATCCGTCAAGTGTTCTCATGGATATTTACTGAAAGTAGTTTAAAACATACTTCCAGAGGAAAACCTGCATATGGATATTTATGGCACCTAATTCAATATTGCCAAAATGTGAATGAAACTAAGGTGTCCTCCAATAGGTGAATGAAATGATATAGTATTAATATATTCTGGGAATGGGATAATATTGAGCACTAAAAAAGTAAGCTATCAAGCCATATAAAGAGATGGGAATTCTTTTTTTTTTCTTTTGAAATAGAGGTGATTTTCTTTATTTTGAAATTTAAATGTTATTGGAGTATAGTTGATTTACAATGTTGTGTTCATTTCAGCTGCACAGCAAGAGATTCAGTTACACATATGCATATATTCATTCTTTATCAGATTCTTTTCTGATAACGGTATTCCCAGAATACTGAGTAGAGCTCCCTGTGCTATACAGTAGGTCTTTGTTGCTTATCTGTTATATATAGTAGTATTCGTATGTTTACCCCAAGCACCTGATTTATCCCTACCCCCCACCTCTCCCCTTTGGTAACCATAAGTTTGTTTTCCAAGTCTGTGAGTCTGCCTCTGTTTTGTAAGTTAGTTCATTTGTATCAATTTTTAGCTTCCACCTAGAAGTGATATCATCCAATATTTGTCTTACTCTGTCTGACTTACTTCACTTAGTACAATCATCTCTAGGTCCATCCATGTTACTGCAACTGGCATTATTTTCTTCTATTTTATGGCTGAGTCATATTCCATTATATATATGTATCACATATTCTTTACCTATATTCATATGTTGATGGACATTTTGGTTGCTTCCATGTCTTCGCTATTGTAAAGAGTGTTGCAGTGAACATTGGGGAAGATGTGTCTTTTCGATTTATGCTTTCCTCCAGATATGCACACAGGAGTGAACTTGCTGGATCATCTGGTAGCTCTATTTTATTTTATTTTACTTCATTTCATTTCAATTTCAATTTTTTTGGAATAGAGTTGATTTACAATGTTGTGTTACTTTCTGCTGCACAGCACAGTGAAGCAGTTATACATATATCCAATCCTTTTTGGATTCCTTTCCCATACAGGTCATTACAGAGTATTGAGTAGAGTTCCCTGTGCTATACAGTAAGCCCTTATTTGTTATCTCTTTTATATATAGTGGTGTGTATATGTCAATCCCAACTTCCAATTTATCCCTCCCACCTCCCCTTACTCTGGTAACCTCCATTCTGTGCTCCATAGTGGCTGTTACCAATTGGCATTGCCACCGATAGCATAGAATTGGTGGTGCAGTGGTTAAGAATCTGCCTGCCAGTTCAGGGGACACAGGTTGGAGCCCTGGCCCGGGAAGATCTCACATGCCACAGAACAAGTAAGCCCGTGCACCACAACTACTCAGTCTGCGCTCTAGAGCCCACGAGCCACAACTACTGAAGCCTGTGTGCCTACAGCTTGTGCTCCACAACAAGAGAAGCCACCACAAAGAGAAGGCTTCGTACCACAATGGTGAGTAGCCCCCGCTTGCTGCAACTATAGAAAAGCCGCGCGCAGCAACGAAGACCCAACGCAGATTAAAAAAAAATAAGTAGTAGGTTTCTCTTTTTTCCACACCCTCTGAAGCATTTCTTGTTTGTAGACATTGTGATGGTGGCTATTCTGAGTGGTTCCATGTGATACTTCTTTGTACATCTGATTTGCATTTGTCTAACATAAAGCAATGGTGAGTATCTTCATATGTGCTTTTTTTTTGAACAGTGTCAGTAAGATTTACCCCTTGAAAAAGGGTTATTGAAAGGTTGCCTTGTTTTGAAGTCTACTTCGATTACCTACCCCAAGACATTTTTTGAGGGCTGTTGTCATTTACAGCTCCCCAGGCATTGTGAATATGAAGTGCGTATAAGGTCCAGTTTTAGAATTGTTGTTGTGGGAAACAGAAGGCAGCAGGGTTTCTACTGTCCCTCTCTGGTTACTGACACAACCTTAGGTGTAGGGCAAGTCCTGTTCTTGGGTATTAAATTAGAGTGGAATGTGCCTGTCCAAACATGTAAGGGCTTCTGTCCCATTCCTTCTTCCCCCTTACCCTTCATCCCCCGAACAAGTATAAACCCCTGCAAAATCACCTGTTGAGGGTGCTGTCTTGTAGAGTGGGATGACCCTTACGAAGGAGTCGGGAGGTCAGAACCCAAACACCAGGATATGTTGAGAGCAGGTGATTTTCCAAATGTCATCCAGCCCAGAGAGTCCACCATCCTTTGGGTGTCAGAGGGTTGGTTTAGTAGTATGAGGGCACACTTAGATCTGGAGATAGTGATCCCATGCAGAGGGGACCAGGTTGCACATGTTCAAGGGGGGCGAATTAGCTGGCATATCCTCCCGAGGTCCTCAGGCGTACAACAGTCCAGCCTTGGGACCAAATTGTGTCTGTGTCCAGGGATGTGACACTAGTACGTTCACTGCGACTAAACAAATTTAGTGATCATTTTTCTTATCTTTATCTTAATTTTAAATTTATAATGGAGTATATAGTTGATTTATCATGTTGTGTTCATTGTTGACATACACCAACATGATTCATTTATACAGAGATAACTATATATTCTTTTTAGAATTATTTTCCCATTGAGGTTACCAAAGGGTGTTGAGAAGAGTTCCAAGTGCTCTACAGCAGGTCCATGTTGATTACAAGTTTTCTCTCTGTAAATATGTATATACTAACTCCAACCTCATGATTTATGCCTCCAACACACCTTTCCAGTTTGGTAACCATAAGTTTGTGTTCTAAGTCTGGGACTCTGTTTCTGTGTTGTAAGATAGTACCTTTCTATCAATTTTTAGATTCCACCGATAAGTAATATCATATGATATTTTTCATTGCCTGATTTATGACACTTAATATGAATGTATGTAGGTCCTTCTGAGTGGCCCTAAATGGCCTTATTTCATTCACTTCATGGCTGAGTAATATTCCATTGTACATATCTACCATAATTTCTTTATCCATTCTTCCCTCCAAGGACTTTTAGGTAGCTTCCGAGTAGAGGCTCTTGTAAAGAGGGCTGCATAAATTTTAGAGTGCCTGGGTCCTGTCAATTTACGTTTTTTCCAAGATACAGGCCCAGGAGTGGAAGCGCCATATGCTCTGAAGCTCTGGTTTTTAGATTTTTAAGGAATCACCACCCACTTCTCCAGAGTGGCTGTTAGCAATTTACATTCCCACCATCAGCTTGTCAGGGTTCCCTTTTCTCCACGCCCTGTCCTGCATTTCAGGTTTTACAGTTTGTGAGGTTGGCCATTCTGACTGGTGCGAAGTGATATCTCTTTGTAGTATTAATTTACATTGCCCGTCTGTTTTGTTGGCCAAAAATGGAGTAAGGTTCTTTCCTGAATATATTAAGGAATAGCGCATACGGCCTTTTTGGCAAACTGCATCATTGGCGATGTTCAGCAGCTTTGCATGTGCTTTGATGACGAGTGCAAACTACCCCTTGAAATCCCTTTCCTGCAATTCTGCCTTGCTTACAAGGCCTTTACGAATACTTATCTCAAGAAATGACTCCATTAGAGGCGTCAATTACAACCCTGCATGTTTGTGAATTGCAGTGCCCCTGAGCACCGGTTTTCAACTTGTTTAGGGAAGCAGACACAAAGGGGCAGGATTTCTACAGACACATTCCAGTTACTGGGGCACCTGAAGGATAGGGAAATTCTTCTTCCAGGTAGGAAACTAGAGTGGCATATGCCTGTCCAAACATCTAAGGCTTGTGTCTCATTCCATCCCGCCATTCCCCTTCTTCACCGGAAAATTCCAAGCCGTGCAAAACCGGCTGTTGAGTGTGCTGCCTTCCCAAAGTGGGGAGACTCTAAGGAAAGGAGCTGGGGAACCCGAATGCCAGGAGACGTGGAGATGAGGTGACTTTTCCAAACTCTTCCCGATCAGACGGTGTACCATCCTCTGGATGTGCCATGCATGTTTTAGCTGTAGGAAGGGTCCCCTGCACCTGGAGATATGGAACCCATGGAATGGGGGCCAGGCAGTATTCCTCTAAAAGTGCTGCATTTGCTGTCCCATCCTCACGAAGCCTCTCAGACCAACGAGTGTAGAGCCTTAGGTCCCATCCAGCTCTGTGTCTAGATATGGTCAGTCCAGGTTGCATCACAGCCCTTGAACACATTTTGTAAGAATTTCTCTCTCTCTCACTGTCTTTATTTTGTTCTTGTTATTTAATTTTATAATGGGGTATAGCTGATTTTCAATACTGTGTTTCTTCCTGCTCTACATCTATCCACTTGATTCACTTAAAGAGAGACATCAATAAATTCTTTTACAGATTCTTACCAGTCTTATATATCCTTTTCTGGTGACAACAGTGTGCTGAGTCCAGCTCTTTGAGCTATAGAGTAGGTCCTGTCGAATACCTATTTTGTTTATGGAACCGTATCTGTGCTAATTTCAACCTCCTGGTTTATGCATCACCCCGCCCAACCTTTCTCCTTTAGCAGCCATAAGTGTGTTTTCTAAATGTGTGACTCCGTTTCTGTTTTGTAATTGCGTTCATGTGAAGGCATTTTTAGATACTATCTATAAGTGATACCTTATGATAAGTCTCTTTTTATGTCTGACTTATGTCACTTAGAATGATCGTACCTCAGTCTGCACGAGTTGCTGCCACTGGCCTTATTTCATTGATTTAATTGCTGAGTAATATTCCATTGTACATAAGTACCACATCTTCTTTCTCCATTTTTTCCTTCCAAGGACATGTAAGTTGTACCCAAATCGAGGTATTTCTAAACAGAGCAGCCCTAAACTTTGGGGTGCCTGTGTCTTGTCGATTTTTTGGTTTTCCCAAGATATACGCCCATGAGGGGAAGTGCTGTATGTTCTGTAGCTCTGTTTTTTAGAAGTTTTAAGATACAGCATACACTTCTCAAGAGTGGCCGGTGGCAATTTACATCCCGCCGATCAGCATAACAAGGCTCCGTTTTCTCCATGGCCTGTCCTGCATTTCTGGGTTTTACACTTTTTCAGCATGGGCCTTTTGACCAATGCGAAGTGAGACATTTTTGTAATGCTGATTTGCATTGCCCGCTTGTTTAGTTGGCCAAAAAGAGCATCTGCGTTTTTTCCAAAATTTATTCAGGAAAGAACGCAGACGCCCTTTTTGGCCAACTGCATCATTGTCGAAGTTCTGCCGAATTTCATGTGCTTTAAAGGCGAGTCCAATCTACCTGTGAAAAACTGTTTCCTGCAATTTTGTCTTGCTTTGAAATCCTCTTCGTTGCCTTACCTCAATACATTTTTAGACGAGAGTTATCATTTATAACTCTGCAGATTTGTGAATTGCCATGCTCCTGAGCTCCATTTTCCAAATCGCTTTTTTGGGAGCTGGCCGCAAACCCGCAGGATTGCTTCAGGCCCTATTCTGGTTCCGGGGCGCAACCTGAGCCTGTGGTTAATTCTTCTTCCTGATGGGAAATAAGGGTTACCTCTGCCTGTCCCAACAGTTACAGCTAGCCTCTCATGGGTTCCCCCTCTTCCCATTCATCCTCAGGAAAAATTACAACCTGTACGGAACAGGAGGTAAAAGGTGCTGATTCTCCAAGTGGGGAGATTGTTAGAAAAGCGGCTGTAATGGCGAACCCGAGCACCAGGAGATGAGGAATGAGGTGCGTTTCAGAAACCTTTCTCGATCACACTGTATACCATCCACCGGGTTTCCCAAGCATTTTTTCTCTGTAGGAAGATTCCACTGAACCTGGAGATTTGGGATCCATAGAATGGGTACCACGCAGTATTACTTTAAAGGATCTGCGTTTGCTCACCCAACCTCACCAAACCTCTCAGACCCAAGAGTGTCCACCCTTATGTCTCTATCAGCTGTGGGTCTAGATATGGTCAATCCAGGTGGCATCACAGCCCCTGAACGAATTTTGTAAGAATTTCTCTCTCTTTCACTGTCTTTGTTTCACGGGTTTTTAAAAGTAATTGATTTTTATAATGGGGTTTAGCTGCTTTTCACTGCTGTGTTTCTGCCGCTTTACACCCACTAGACTCACTTACAGAGAGATATCAATACATAGGTTTTAAGATTCTTACTAGTCAGATATATTCTTGGGTGGTGAATAGGGGGTGTTGAGTCCAGTTCACTGAGCAAGGCGTACTTCTTGTCTATTACATATTGGGAATACGGAACGGTATCTGAGGTAATTTGAAACCCTTGTTTTATGCATCACCCCACCTCACCTTTCCAGTTAAGCAGCCATAGTGTGTTTTCTCAACGAGTGACTCTGTTCTGTTTTGTAATTCAGTTCAAGGGTAGCGGTTTTTCCATTCTCTGTATAAGTGATATCTTATAATAAGTGTCTTTTTCTGTGTGACTTATTTCACTTAGAATTGTCGTACCTAAATCCACTCATCATGCTGCTACTAGCCTTATGACGTTGATTTCATGGCTGAGTGATATTGCATTGTACATAAGGACCACAGCTTCTTTATCCATTTTTCTCTTTCCTGGGATATTTAACGTGTAACGAAGTGGAGGTTCTTGTCAACAGAGCAGCCCTAAACTTTGGGGTGCATTTGTCTTGCTGATTTTTAGTTTTCCCAATATATACGCCCATGAGTGGAAGTGCCCTATGCTCTCTAAGCTGTGTTTTGTAGATGTTTCAGGACACACCGTGCACTTCGCCAGAGTGGCTCTTCGCAATTTACATCCTGCCCATCAGCGTAGCAAGGCTCCCATTTCTCCATGGCCTTTCCTGCATT
Organism: Balaenoptera physalus; assembly: GCF_965194825.1. Taxonomy (NCBI): domain Eukaryota; kingdom Metazoa; phylum Chordata; class Mammalia; order Artiodactyla; family Balaenopteridae; genus Balaenoptera; species Balaenoptera physalus. Next base: position 106,236 of record NW_028125527.1, on the reverse strand, counting down.
TCTGGTATTGACCCTTTATTCAGCATGGCCCTTTTGAGCGATGGGAATCGAGACTTCTTTGTAGCGCTGATTTGCCTTTCCAGGTTTCTTGGTTGACCAAAAAGGGCGTATGCGTTTTTTTGAATATATTCAGGAAAAAACGCATACGCCCTTTTTGGCCAAGGGCATCATTGTCGAGGTTTTGCCGCTTTCCATGTGCTTTAAAGGCGATTCGAATCTACCTCCTGAAATCTGTTTCCTGCAATTCTGCCTTGCTTTCAAATCCTCTTCGTTGCCTTCCCTCAATATATTTGTGGACGACAGTTATCATTTATAACTCTGCAGGTTTGTGAATTGCAGTGCCCCTGAGCTCCATTTTTCAACTCGCTCTTTTGGGAGTTGGCCGAAAAACCGCAGGATGGCTTCAGGCCCAATCTGGTTCCGTGCGGCAGGCTGAGCCTGTGGTTAATTCTTCTTCCTGATGGAAATTAGAGTGACCTGTGCCTGTCCGAACACCTAGAGCTACCCTCTCATGGGTTCCCCCTCTTCCCATTCATCCTCAGGACAAATTGCAACCTGTACGAAACAGGAGGTTAAAGGTGCTGATTCTCCAAGTGTGGAGATTGTTAGTAATGCGGATGGAATGGCGAACCCGAGCACCAGGAGATGAGGAAAGAGGTGCGTTTCAGAAACCTTTCCCGATCACACTGTTTACCTTCCACTGGGTTTCCCATGCATTTTTTTGCTCTAAGAAGATTCCCTTGAACCTGGAGATTTGGGACCCATAGAATGGGTACCATGCACTATTACTTTAAAGGGTAGGCGTTTGCTCACCCAACCTCACCAATCCTCTCAGCCCCAAGAGTGTCCAGCCTTATATCTAATCCAGCTGTGGGTCTAGATATGGTCGATCCAGTTTGCTTCACTGCCCCTGAACGAACTTTTTACGAATTTCTCTCTCTTTCACTGTCTTTGTTGGGGGTTTTTCTGTAATCTATTTTTATAATGGGGTTTAGCTGATTTTCACTGCTGTGTTTATGCCGCTTTACACCCACTTGATTCATTTACAGAGAGATATCAATACATAGGTTTTAAGATTCTTACTTGTCAGATATACTCTTGTGCGGTGAATACGGGGCGTTGAGTCCAGTTCACTGAGCAAGGGGTAGGTGTTGTCTGTTACATATTTGGTTTATGGAACGGTATGTGTGCTAATTTCAAACCCTTGTTTTATGCCTCACCGCACCTCACCTTTCCAGTTAAGCAGCCATCCAGTGTTTTCTAAATGTGTGACTCTGTTCTGTTTTGTAATCAGGTCATGGGTAGCGATTTTTACTTTCCCTCTATAAGTGATATCTTATGATAAGTTTCTTTTTCTGTGTGACTTATTTCACTTAGAAACATCGTACCTAAATCCACTCATCATGCTGCTAGTAGCCGTATGACACTGATTTCATGGCTGAGTGATATGCCATTGTACATAAGTACCACACTTCTTTATCCATTTTTCGCTATCCTGGCATATTTAACGTATACTGAAGTGGAGGTTCTTGTAAACAGAGCAGTCGTAAACTTTGGGGTGCCTGTGTCTTGTTGATTTTTCGTTTTCCCATTTTATACGCCCACGAGTGGAAGGGCCCTATGCTCTCTAGCTCTGTTTTTTAGATGTTTTAGGAAACACCATGCACTTCTCCAGAGTGGCCGTTGGCAATTTACATCCCGCCCATCAGCCTAACAAGGCTCCCTTTTCTACCTGGCCTGCCCTGCACTTCTGGTTTTTACACTTTTTTGAATGGCTTTTGGACGGATGGGAAACGAGACTTATTTGTAGTGCTGATTTGCCTTTCCGGCTTGCTTGGTTGGCCAAAAAGGGCCTATGCGTTTTTTCCTGAATATATTCAGGAAAAAACGCATAGGCCCTTTTTGGCCAAGTGCATCATTGTCGACGTTTTGCCGCTTTTCATGTGCTCTAAAGGCGATTCGTATCTACCTCCTGAAATCTGGGGGCTTGTCCCCGCACATTCTTCTCTAATATACAACCTCGGAACACTACCTCCAGGAAGACTCTGTTGCCCTAGTAACAAGGGTTGAGAACGTAATAATGCTGCCGCCTTGTGGCTGTTTCTCACAACAGCAGCTTTAAACCCAGTGCTAATGGTTGCTTAATAGCCCCAAGGACTGCAGGGCTGTAAATGACACCTTCCCTCAAAAAATGCCCTGGGGTAGGGAATAGGCAAGAAAATTCAACACATGACAAATTTTTCAAGAAGTCAATATGAAGAGAGGAGTTGTACTCACTCTTTAAATAAAAAAGAGGAAAAGAAAAAAAGGACATGCCTAAAGCTCAGTATAAGGAATTATTAGCCACATGCAAATCCAACCTCCAAAAAGGTTTCAGCTCACACCAGTCAAATGACCATCAGCAAAACGTCTACAACCTATAAATGCTGAAGGGGTTTTAGAGAACTTTGTACCTTCTAGCAGCTGGTGGGATGTAAAGTGGTAACAGCATTAACGAAAACTGAATGGAGCTGCTTTAAAAGGTAAAAATTGAGCTACCAGATGATGTAGCAGGGCACCTTTTGGGCCTATAATCTAAGACCACCAGAATCGGAAAGACAGAGGCAGGCAAATGTGCACTGCAGCAATATTGAAATAGCCAAGACATGGAAGCAAAAAAAAGGCCCATAAACAGATGAATTGACAAAGAAGAAGTGGTATATGTACAGAATGGAATAGTAGCCTCGGGAAAAAAATGAAGAGTGCCATTTTCAGGACTACAAATGAGCTTAGAAATAATCATATTAGGTAAAGTAAGTCAAAAGGGAATGACAAATATACTATGATATCATTTATACAAGTTATCCTAAGATTGCTACCAATGAACATACCTCCACAGAAAAAGACACTCACAGACTTATAAAACAAACTAATGGTTAACCAAAATGAAAGGTGGAAGGATGGAAAAATTAGGATTATGGGGCTAACCTAAATAGGCTAATGTATGTTAAAGGTATATAAACACTTAACATAAAAACTATATAAATTTCCTGCAATTCTGCCTTGCTTTTAACTCCTCTTCGTTGCCTTCCTTCAATATATTTTTGGACTTGAGTTACCATTTATAACTCTACAGGACTGTGAATTGCAGTGCCCCTGAGCTCCATTTTTCAACTCGCTTTTTTGGAAGCTGGCCGCAAAACCGCAGGATTGCTTAAGGCCCTATTCTGGTTCCGTGCGGCAGGCTGAGCCTGTGGTTAATTCTTCTTCCTGATGGGAAATTAGAGTGGCCTGTGCCTGTCCCAACACCTAGCGCTAGCCTCTCATTGTTTCCCCCTCTTCCCGTTCATCCTCAGGACAAACTGCAACCTGTACGGAACAGGAACTTAAAGGTGCTGATTCTCCAAGAGGGAGATTGCTAGTAAAGCGGCTGGAATGGCGAACCCGAGCACAAGGAGATGAGAAATGGGGTGGGTTTTAGAAACCTTTCCTGATCACACGGTGTACCATCTTCTGGGATTCTCAGGCATTTTTTCGATGTAGGAAGATGCCCTTGAACCTGGAGATTTGGGACCCATGGGATGGGAACCACGCAGTATTACTTTAAAGGGTCTGCATTTGCTCACCCAACCTCACCAATCCTCTCAGCCCCAAGAGTGTCCACCCTTATGTCTCAATCAGCTGTGGGTCTAGATATGGTCAATCCAGGTGGCATCACATCCCCTGAACGAATTTTGTAAGAATTTCTCTCTATTTCACTGTCTTTGTTTCACGGGTTTTTAAAAGTAATTGAATTTTATAATGGGGTTTATCTGCTTTTCACTGCTGTGTTTATGCCGCTTTACACCCACTTGACTCACTTACAGCGAGATATCAATTCATATGTTTTAAGATTCTTACTAGTCAGATATATTCTTGGGCGGTGAATAGGGTGTGTTGAGTCCAGTTCACTGAGTAAGGCGTACTTCTTGTCTATTACATATTGGGTATATGGAACGGTATCTGAGTTAATTTGAAACCCTTGTTTTATGCATCACCCCACCTCACCTTTCCAGTTAAGCAGCCATAGTGTGTTTTCTCAACGAGTGACTCTGTTCTGTTTTGTAATTCAGTTCAAGGGTAGCGGTTTTTCCATTCCCTGTATAAGTGATATCTTATAATAAGTGTCTTTTTCTGTGTGACTTATTTCACTTAGAATCGTCGTACCTAAAATCATTCATCATGCTGCTACTAGCCTTATGACGTTGATTTCATGGCTGAGTGATATTGCATTGTACATAAGGACCACAGCTTCTTTATCCATTTTTCTCTTTCCTGGGATATTTAACGTGTAACGAAGTGGAGGTTCTTGTCAACAGAGCAGCCCTAAACTTTGGGGTGCATGTGTCTTGCTGATTTTTAGTTTTCCCAGTATATACGCCCATGAGTGGAAGTGCCCTATGCTCTCTAAGCTGTGTTTTGTAGATGTTTCAGGACACACCGTGCACTTCGCCAGAGTGGCTCTTCGCAATTTACATCCTGCCCATCAGCGTAGCAAGGCTCCCATTTCTCCATGGCCTTTCCTGCATTTCTGGTATTGACCCTTTATTCAGCATGGCCCTTTTGAGCGATGGGAAGCGAGACTTCTTTTTAGCGCTGATTTGCCTTTCCAGGTTTCTTGGTTGACCAAAAAGGGCGTATGCGTTTTTTCCTGAATATATTCAGGAAAAAACGCATACGCCCTTTTTGGCCAAGGGCATCATTGTCGAGGTTTTGCCGCTTTCCATGTGTTTTAAAGGCGATTCGAATCTACCTCCTGAAATCTGTTTCCTGCAATTCTGCCTTGCTTTCAAATCCTCTTCATTGCCTTCCCTCAATATATTTGTGGACGACAGTTATCATTTATAACTCTGCAGGTTTGTGAATTGCAGTGCCCCTGAGCTCCATTTTTCAACTCGCTCTTTTGGGAGTTGGCCGAAAAACCGCAGGATGGCTTCAGGCCCAATCTGGTTCCATGGGGCAGGCTGAGCCTGTGGTTAATTCTTCTTCCTGATGGAAATTAGAGTGACCTGTGCCTGTCCGAACACCTAGAGCTACCCTCTCATGGGTTCCCCCTCTTCCCATTCATCCTCAGGACAAATTGCAACCTGTACGAAACAGGAGGTTAAAGGTGCTGATTCTCCAAGTGGGGAGATTGTTAGTAATGCGGCTGGAATGGCGAACCCGAGCACCAGGAGATGAGGAAAGAGGTGCGTTTCAGAAACCTTTCCCGATCACACTGTTTACCTTCCACTGGGTTTCCCATGCATTTTTTTGCTCTAAGAAGATTCCCTTGAACCTGGAGATTTGGGACCCATAGAATGGGTACCATGCACTATTACTTTAAAGGGTAGGCGTTTGCTCACCCAACCTCACCAATCCTCTCAGCCCCAAGAGTGTCCAGCCTTATATCTAATCCAGCTGTGGGTCTAGATATGGTCGATCCAGTTTGCTTCACTGCCCCTGAACGAACTTTTTACGAATTTCTCTCTGTTTCACTGTCTTTGTTGGGGGTTTTTCTGTAATCTATTTTTATAATGGGGTTTAGCTGATTTTCACTGCTGTGTTTATGCCGCTTTACACCCACTTGATTCATTTACAGAGAGATATCAATACATAGGTTTTAAGATTCTTACTTGTCAGATATACTCTTGTGCGGTGAATACGGGGCGTTGAGTCTAGTTCACTGAGCAAGGGGTAGGTGTTGTCTGTTACATATTTGGTTTATGGAACGGTATGTGTGCTAATTTCAAACCCTTGTTTTATGCCTCACCGCACCTCACCTTTCCAGTTAAGCAGCCATCCAGTGTTTTCTAAATGTGTGACTCTGTTCTGTTTTGTAATCAGGTCATGGGTAGCGATTTTTACTTTCCCTCTATAAGTGATATCTTATGATAAGTTTCTTTTTCTGTGTGACTTATTTCACTTAGAAACATCGTACCTAAATCCACTCATCATGCTGCTAGTAGCCGTATGACACTGATTTCATGGCTGAGTGATATGCCATTGTACATAAGTACCACACTTCTTTATCCATTTTTCGCTATCCTGGCATATTTAACGTGTACTGAAGTGGAGGTTCTTGTAAACAGAGCAGTCCTAAACTTTGGGGTGCCTGTGTCTTGTTGATTTTTCGTTTTCCCATTTTATACGCCCACGAGTGGAAGGGCCCTATGCTCTCTAGCTCTGTTTTTTAGATGTTTTAGGAAACACCATGCACTTCTCCAGAGTGGCCGTTGGCAATTTACATCCCGCCCATCAGCCTAACAAGGCTCCCTTTTCTACCTGGCCTGTCCTGCACTTCTGGTTTTTACACTTTTTTGAATGGCTTTTGGACGGATGGGAAGCGAGACTTATTTGTAGTGCTGATTTGCCTTTCCGGCTTGCTTGGTTGGCCAAACAGGGCCTATGCGTTTTTTCCTGAATATATTCAGGAAAAAACGCATAGGCCCTTTTTGGCCAAGTGCATCATTGTCGACGTTTTGCCGCTTTTCATGTGCTCTAAAGGCGATTCGTATCTACCTCCTGAAATCTGGGGGCTTGTCCCCGCACATTCTTCTCTAATATACAACCTCGGAACACTACCTCCAGGAAGACTCTGTTGCCCTAGTAACAAGGGTTGAGAACGTAATAATGCTGCCGCCTTGTGGCTGTTTCTCACAACAGCAGCTTTAAACCCAGTGCTAATGGTTGCTTAATAGCCCCAAGGACTGCAGGGCTGTAAATGACACCTTCCCTCAAAAAATGCCCTGGGGTAGGGAATAGGCAAGAAAATTCAACACATGACAAATTTTTCAAGAAGTCAATATGAAGAGAGGAGTTGTACTCACTCTTTAAATAAAAAAGAGGAAAAGAAAAAAAGGACATGCCTAAAGCTCAGTATAAGGAATTATTAGCCACATGCAAATCCAACCTCCAAAAAGGTTTCAGCTCACACCAGTCAAATGACCATCAGCAAAACGTCTACAACGTATAAATGCTGAAGGGGTTTTAGAGAACTTTGTACCTTCTAGCAGCTGGTGGGATGTAAAGTGGTAACAGCATTAACGAAAACTGAATGGAGCTGCTTTAAAAGGTAAAAATTGAGCTACCAGATGATGTAGCAGGGCACCTTTTGGGCCTATAATCTAAGACCACCAGAATCGGAAAGACAGAGGCAGGCAAATGTGCACTGCAGCAATATTGAAATAGCCAAGACATGGAAGCAAAAAAAAGGCCCATAAACAGATGAATTGACAAAGAAGAAGTGGTATATGTACAGAATGGAATAGTAGCCTCGGGAAAAAAATGAAGAGTGCCATTTTCAGGACTACAAATGAGCTTAGAAATAATCATATTAGGTAAAGTAAGTCAAAAGGGAATGACAAATATACTATGATATCATTTATACAAGTTATCCTAAGATTGCTACCAATGAACATACCTCCACAGAAAAAGACACTCACAGACTTATAAAACAAACTAATGGTTAACCAAAATGAAAGGTGGAAGGATGGAAAAATTAGGATTATGGGGCTAACCTAAATAGGCTAATGTATGTTAAATGTATATAAACACTTAACATAAAAACTATATAAATTTCCTGCAATTCTGCCTTGCTTTTAACTCCTCTTCGTTGCCTTCCTTCAATATATTTTTGGACTTGAGTTACCATTTATAACTCTACAGGACTGTGAATTGCAGTGCCCCTGAGCTCCATTTTTCAACTCGCTTTTTTGGAAGCTGGCCGCAAAACCGCAGGATTGCTTAAGGCCCTATTCTGGTTCCGTGCGGCAGGCTGAGCCTGTGGTTAATTCTTCTTCCTGATGGGAAATTAGAGTGGCCTGTGCCTGTCCCAACACCTAGCGCTAGCCTCTCATTGTTTCCCCCTCTTCCCGTTCATCCTCAGGACAAACTGCAACCTGTACGGAACAGGAGCTTAAAGGTGCTGATTCTCCAAGAGGGAGATTGCTAGTAAAGCGGCTGGAATGGCGAACCCGAGCACAAGGAGATGAGAAATGGGGTGGGTTTTAGAAACCTTTCCTGATCACACGGTGTACCATCTTCTGGGATTCTCAGGCATTTTTTCGATGTAGGAAGATGCCCTTGAACCTGGAGATTTGGGACCCATGGGATGGGAACCACGCAGTATTACTTTAAAGGGTCTGCATTTGCTCACCCAACCTCACCAATCCTCTCAGCCCCAAGAGTGTCCACCCTTATGTCTCAATGAGCTGTGGGTCTAGATATGGTCAATCCAGGTGGCATCACATCCCCTGAACGAATTTTGTAAGAATTTCTCTCTCTTTCACTGTCTTTGTTTCACGGGTTTTTAAAAGTAATTGAATTTTATAATGGGGTTTAGCTGCTTTTCACTGCTGTGTTTATGCCGCTTTACACCCACTTGACTCACTTACAGAGAGATATCAATTCATATGTTTTAAGATTCTTACTAGTCAGATATATTCTTGGGCGGTGAATAGGGTGTGTTGAGTCCAGTTCACTGAGCAAGGCGTACTTCTTGTCTATTACATATTGGGTATATGGAACGGTATCTGAGCTAATTTGAAACCCTTGTTTTATGCATCACCCCACCTCACCTTTCCAGTTAAGCAGCCATAGTGTGTTTTCTCAACGAGTGACTCTGTTCTGTTTTGTAATTCAGTTCAAGGGTAGCGGTTTTTCCATTCCCTGTATAAGTGATATCTTATAATTAGTGTCTTTTTCTGTGTGACTTATTTCACTTAGAATCGTCGTACCTAAAATCATTCATCATGCTGCTACTAGCCTTATGACGTTGATTTCATGGCTGAGTGATATTGCATTGTACATAAGGACCACAGCTTCTTTATCCATTTTTCTCTTTCCTGGGATATTTAATGTGTAACGAAGTGGAGGTTCTTGTCAACAGAGCAGCCCTAAACTTTGGGGTGCATGTGTCTTGCTGATTTTTAATTTTCCCAGTATATACGCCCATGAGTGGAAGTGCCCTATGCTCTCTAAGCTGTGTTTTGTAGATGTTTCAGGACACACCGTGCACTTCGCCAGAGTGGCTCTTCGCAATTTACATCCTGCCCATCAGCGTAGCAAGGCTCCCATTTCTCCATGGCCTTTCCTGCATTTCTGGTATTGACCCTTTATTCAGCATGGCCCTTTTGAGCGATGGGAAGCGAGACTTCTTTGTGGCGCTGATTTGCCTTTCCAGGTTTCTTGGTTGACCAAAAAGGGCGTATGCGTTTTTTCCTGAATATATTCAGGAAAAAACGCATACGCCCTTTTTGGCCAAGGGCATCATTGTCGAGGTTTTGCCGCTTTCCATGTGCTTTAAAGGCGATTCGAATCTACCTCCTGAAATCTGTTTCCTGCAATTCTGCCTTGCTTTCAAATCCTCTTCGTTGCCTTCCCTCAATATATTTGTGGACGACAGTTATCATTTATAACTCTGCAGGTTTGTGAATTGCAGTGCCCCTGAGCTCCATTTTTCAACTCGCTCTTTTGGGAGTTGGCCGAAAAACCGCAGGATGGCTTCAGGCCCAATCTGGTTCCATGGGGCAGGCTGAGCCTGTGGTTAATTCTTCTTCCTGATGGAAATTAGAGTGACCTGTGCCTGTCCGAACACCTAGAGCTACCCTCTCATGGGTTCCCCCTCTTCCCATTCATCCTCAGGACAAATTGCAACCTGTACGAAACAGGAGGTTAAAGGTGCTGATTCTCCAAGTGGGGAGATTGTTAGTAATGCGGCTGGAATGGCGAACCCGAGCACCAGGAGATGAGGAAAGAGGTGCGTTTCAGAAACCTTTCCCGATCACACTGTTTACCTTCCACTGGGTTTCCCATGCATTTTTTTGCTCTAAGAAGATTCCCTTGAACCTGGAGATTTGGGACCCATAGAATGGGTACCATGCACTATTACTTTAAAGGGTAGGCGTTTGCTCACCCAACCTCACCAATCCTCTCAGCCCCAAGAGTGTCCAGCCTTATATCTAATCCAGCTGTGGGTCTAGATATGGTCGATCCAGTTTGCTTCACTGCCCCTGAACGAACTTTTTACGAATTTCTCTCTCTTTCACTGTCTTTGTTGGGGGTTTTTCTGTAATCTATTTTTATAATGGGGTTTAGCTGATTTTCACAGCTGTGTTTATGCCGCTTTACACCCACTTGATTCATTTACAGAGAGATATCAATACATAGGTTTTAAGATTCTTACTTGTCAGATATACTCTTGTGCGGTGAATACGGGGCGTTGAGTCCAGTTCACTGAGCAAGGGGTAGGTGTTGTCTGTTACATATTTGGTTTATGGAACGGTATGTGTGCTAATTTCAAACCCTTGTTTTATGCCTCACCGCACCTCACCTTTCCAGTTAAGCAGCCATCCAGTGTTTTCTAAATGTGTGACTCTGTTCTGTTTTGTAATCAGGTCATGGGTAGCGATTTTTACTTTCCCTCTATAAGCGATATCTTATGATAAGTTTCTTTTTCTGTGTGACTTATTTCACTTAGAAACATCGTACCTAAATCCACTCATCATGCTGCTAGTAGCCGTATGACACTGATTTCATGGCTGAGTGATATGCCATTGTACATAAGTACCACACTTCTTTATCCATTTTTCGCTATCCTGGCATATTTAACGTGTACTGAAGTGGAGGTTCTTGTAAACAGAGCAGTCCTAAACTTTGGGGTGCCTGTGTCTTGTTGATTTTTCGTTTTCCCATTTTATACGCCCACGAGTGGAAGGGCCCTATGCTCTCTAGCTCTGTTTTTTAGATGTTTTAGGAAACACCATGCACTTCTCCAGAGTGGCCGTTGGCAATTTACATCCCGCCCATCAGCCTAACAAGGCTCCCTTTTCTACCTGGCCTGTCCTGCACTTCTGGTTTTTACACTTTTTTGAATGGCTTTTGGACGGATGGGAAGCGAGACTTATTTGTAGTGCTGATTTGCCTTTCCGGCTTGCTTGGTTGGCCAAAAAGGGCCTATGCGTTTTTTCCTGAATATATTCAGGAAAAAACGCATAGGCCCTTTTTGGCCAAGTGCATCATTGTCGACGTTTTGCCGCTTTTCATGTGCTCTAAAGGCGATTCGTATCTACCTCCTGAAATCTGGGGGCTTGTCCCCGCACATTCTTCTCTAATATACAACCTCGGAACACTACCTCCAGGAAGACTCTGTTGCCCTAGTAACAAGGGCTGAGAACGTAATAATGCTGCCGCCTTGTGGCTGTTTCTCACAACAGCAGCTTTAAACCCAGTGCTAATGGTTGCTTAATAGCCCCAAGGACTGCAGGGCCGTAAATGACACCTTCCCTCAAAAAATGCCCTGGGGTAGGGAATAGGCAAGAAAATTCAACACATGACAAATTTTTCAAGAAGTCAATATGAAGAGAGGAGTTGTACTCACTCTTTAAATAAAAAAGAGGAAAAGAAAAAAAGGACATGCCTAAAGCTCAGTATAAGGAATTATTAGCCACATGCAAATCCAACCTCCAAAAAGGTTTCAGCTCACACCAGTCAAATGACCATCAGCAAAACGTCTACAACCTATAAATGCTGAAGGGGTTTTAGAGAACTTTGTACCTTCTAGCAGCTGGTGGGATGTAAAGTGGTAACAGCATTAACGAAAACTGAATGGAGCTGCTTTAAAAGGTAAAAATTGAGCTACCAGATGATGTAGCAGGGCACCTTTTGGGCCTATAATCTAAGACCACCAGAATCGGAAAGACAGAGGCAGGCAAATGTGCACTGCAGCAATATTGAAATAGCCAAGACATGGAAGCAAAAAAAAGGCCCATAAACAGATGAATTGACAAAGAAGAAGTGGTATATGTACAGAATGGAATAGTAGCCTCGGGAAAAAAATGAAGAGTGCCATTTTCAGGACTACAAATGAGCTTAGAAATAATCATATTAGGTAAAGTAAGTCAAAAGGGAATGACAAATATACTATGATATCATTTATACAAGTTATCCTAAGATTGCTACCAATGAACATACCTCCACAGAAAAAGACACTCACAGACTTATAAAACAAACTAATGGTTAACCAAAATGAAAGGTGGAAGGATGGAAAAATTAGGATTATGGGGCTAACCTAAATAGGCTAATGTATGTTAAATGTATATAAACACTTAACATAAAAACTATATAAATTTCCTGCAATTCTGCCTTGCTTTTAACTCCTCTTCGTTGCCTTCCTTCAATATATTTTTGGACTTGAGTTACCATTTATAACTCTACAGGACTGTGAATTGCAGTGCCCCTGAGCTCCATTTTTCAACTCGCTTTTTTGGAAGCTGGCCGCAAAACCGCAGGATTGCTTAAGGCCCTATTCTGGTTCCGTGCGGCAGGCTGAGCCTGTGGTTAATTCTTCTTCCTGATGGGAAATTAGAGTGGCCTGTGCCTGTCCCAACACCTAGCGCTAGCCTCTCATTGTTTCCCCCTCTTCCCGTTCATCCTCAGGACAAACTGCAACCTGTACGGAACAGGAGCTTAAAGGTGCTGATTCTCCAAGAGGGAGATTGCTAGTAAAGCGGCTGGAATGGCGAACCCGAGCACAAGGAGATGAGAAATGGGGTGGGTTTTAGAAACCTTTCCTGATCACACGGTGTACCATCTTCTGGGATTCTCAGGCATTTTTTCGATGTAGGAAGATGCCCTTGAACCTGGAGATTTGGGACCCATGGGATGGGAACCACGCAGTATTACTTTAAAGGGTCTGCATTTGCTCACCCAACCTCACCAATCCTCTCAGCCCCAAGAGTGTCCACCCTTATGTCTCAATGAGCTGTGGGTCTAGATATGGTCAATCCAGGTGGCATCACATCCCCTGAACGAATTTTGTAAGAATTTCTCTCTCTTTCACTGTCTTTGTTTCACGGGTTTTTAAAAGTAATTGAATTTTATAATGGGGTTTAGCTGCTTTTCACTGCTGTGTTTATGCCGCTTTACACCCACTTGACTCACTTACAGAGAGATATCAATTCATATGTTTTAAGATTCTTACTAGTCAGATATATTCTTGGGCGGTGAATAGGGTGTGTTGAGTCCAGTTCACTGAGCAAGGCGTACTTCTTGTCTATTACATATTGGGTATATGGAACGGTATCTGAGCTAATTTGAAACCCTTGTTTTATGCATCACCCCACCTCACCTTTCCAGTTAAGCAGCCATAGTGTGTTTTCTCAACGAGTGACTCTGTTCTGTTTTGTAATTCAGTTCAAGGGTAGCGGTTTTTCCATTCCCTGTATAAGTGATATCTTATAATTAGTGTCTTTTTCTGTGTGACTTATTTCACTTAGAATCGTCGTACCTAAAATCATTCATCATGCTGCTACTAGCCTTATGACGTTGATTTCATGGCTGAGTGATATTGCATTGTACATAAGGACCACAGCTTCTTTATCCATTTTTCTCTTTCCTGGGATATTTAATGTGTAACGAAGTGGAGGTTCTTGTCAACAGAGCAGCCCTAAACTTTGGGGTGCATGTGTCTTGCTGATTTTTAATTTTCCCAGTATATACGCCCATGAGTGGAAGTGCCCTATGCTCTCTAAGCTGTGTTTTGTAGATGTTTCAGGACACACCGTGCACTTCGCCAGAGTGGCTCTTCGCAATTTACATCCTGCCCATCAGCGTAGCAAGGCTCCCATTTCTCCATGGCCTTTCCTGCATTTCTGGTATTGACCCTTTATTCAGCATGGCCCTTTTGAGCGATGGGAAGCGAGACTTCTTTGTAGCGCTGATTTGCCTTTCCAGGTTTCTTGGTTGACCAAAAAGGGCGTATGCGTTTTTTCCTGAATATATTCAGGAAAAAACGCATACGCCCTTTTTGGCCAAGGGCATCATTGTCGAGGTTTTGCCGCTTTCCATGTGCTTTAAAGGCGATTCGAATCTACCTCCTGAAATCTGTTTCCTGCAATTCTGCCTTGCTTTCAAATCCTCTTCGTTGCCTTCCCTCAATATATTTGTGGACGACAGTTATCATTTATAACTCTGCAGGTTTGTGAATTGCAGTGCCCCTGAGCTCCATTTTTCAACTCGCTCTTTTGGGAGTTGGCCGAAAAACCGCAGGATGGCTTCAGGCCCAATCTGGTTCCATGGGGCAGGCTGAGCCTGTGGTTAATTCTTCTTCCTGATGGAAATTAGAGTGACCTGTGCCTGTCCGAACACCTAGAGCTACCCTCTCATGGGTTCCCCCTCTTCCCATTCATCCTCAGGACAAATTGCAACCTGTACGAAACAGGAGGTTAAAGGTGCTGATTCTCCAAGTGGGGAGATTGTTAGTAATGCGGCTGGAATGGCGAACCCGAGCACCAGGAGATGAGGAAAGAGGTGCGTTTCAGAAACCTTTCCCGATCACACTGTTTACCTTCCACTGGGTTTCCCATGCATTTTTTTGCTCTAAGAAGATTCCCTTGAACCTGGAGATTTGGGACCCATAGAATGGGTACCATGCACTATTACTTTAAAGGGTAGGCGTTTGCTCACCCAACCTCACCAATCCTCTCAGCCCCAAGAGTGTCCAGCCTTATATCTAATCCAGCTGTGGGTCTAGATATGGTCGATCCAGTTTGCTTCACTGCCCCTGAACGAACTTTTTACGAATTTCTCTCTGTTTCACTGTCTTTGTTGGGGGTTTTTCTGTAATCTATTTTTATAATGGGGTTTAGCTGATTTTCACTGCTGTGTTTATGCCGCTTTACACCCACTTGATTCATTTACAGAGAGATATCAATACATAGGTTTTAAGATTCTTACTTGTCAGATATACTCTTGTGCGGTGAATACGGGGCGTTGAGTCCAGTTCACTGAGCAAGGGGTAGGTGTTGTCTGTTACATATTTGGTTTATGGAACGGTATGTGTGCTAATTTCAAACCCTTGTTTTATGCCTCACCGCACCTCACCTTTCCAGTTAAGCAGCCATCCAGTGTTTTCTAAATGTGTGACTCTGTTCTGTTTTGTAATCAGGTCATGGGTAGCGATTTTTACTTTCCCTCTATAAGTGATATCTTATGATAAGTTTCTTTTTCTGTGTGACTTATTTCACTTAGAAACATCGTACCTAAATCCACTCATCATGCTGCTAGTAGCCGTATGACACTGATTTCATGGCTGAGTGATATGCCATTGTACATAAGTACCACACTTCTTTATCCATTTTTCGCTATCCTGGCATATTTAACGTGTACTGAAGTGGAGGTTCTTGTAAACAGAGCAGTCCTAAACTTTGGGGTGCCTGTGTCTTGTTGATTTTTCGTTTTCCCATTTTATACGCCCACGAGTGGAAGGGCCCTATGCTCTCTAGCTCTGTTTTTTAGATGTTTTAGGAAACACCATGCACTTCTCCAGAGTGGCCGTTGGCAATTTACATCCCGCCCATCAGCCTAACAAGGCTCCCTTTTCTACCTGGCCTGTCCTGCACTTCTGGTTTTTACACTTTTTTGAATGGCTTTTGGACGGATGGGAAGCGAGACTTATTTGTAGTGCTGATTTGCCTTTCCGGCTTGCTTGGTTGGCCAAAAAGGGCCTATGCGTTTTTTCCTGAATATATTCAGGAAAAAACGCATAGGCCCTTTTTGGCCAAGTGCATCATTGTCGACGTTTTGCCGCTTTTCATGTGCTCTAAAGGCGATTCGTATCTACCTCCTGAAATCTGGGGGCTTGTCCCCGCACATTCTTCTCTAATATACAACCTCGGAACACTACCTCCAGGAAGACTCTGTTGCCCTAGTAACAAGAGCTGAGAACGTAATAATGCTGCCGCCTTGTGGCTGTTTCTCACAACAGCAGCTTTAAACCCAGTGCTAATGGTTGCTTAATAGCCCCAAGGACTGCAGGGCTGTAAATGACACCTTCCCTCAAAAAATGCCCTGGGGTAGGGAATAGGCAAGAAAATTCAACACATGACAAATTTTTCAAGAAGTCAATATGAAGAGAGGAGTTGTACTCACTCTTTAAATAAAAAAGAGGAAAAGAAAAAAAGGACATGCCTAAAGCTCAGTATAAGGAATTATTAGCCACATGCAAATCCAACCTCCAAAAAGGTTTCAGCTCACACCAGTCAAATGACCATCAGCAAAACGTCTACAACCTATAAATGCTGAAGGGGTTTTAGAGAACTTTGTACCTTCTAGCAGCTGATGGGATGTAAAGTGGTAACAGCATTAACGAAAACTGAATGGAGCTGCTTTAAAAGGTAAAAA
Organism: Balaenoptera physalus; assembly: GCF_965194825.1. Taxonomy (NCBI): domain Eukaryota; kingdom Metazoa; phylum Chordata; class Mammalia; order Artiodactyla; family Balaenopteridae; genus Balaenoptera; species Balaenoptera physalus. The sequence continues at coordinate 90,057 of NW_028125527.1, read as the reverse complement.
TTGAGCTACCAGATGATGTAGCAGGGCACCTTTTGGGCCTATAATCTAAGACCACCAGAATCGGAAAGACAGAGGCAGGCAAATGTGCACTGCAGCAATATTGAAATAGCCAAGACATGGAAGCAAAAAAAAGGCCCATAAACAGATGAATTGACAAAGAAGAAGTGGTATATGTACAGAATGGAATAGTAGCCTCGGGAAAAAAATGAAGAGTGCCATTTTCAGGACTACAAATGAGCTTAGAAATAATCATATTAGGTAAAGTAAGTCAAAAGGGAATGACAAATATACTATGATATCATTTATACAAGTTATCCTAAGATTGCTACCAATGAACATACCTCCACAGAAAAAGACACTCACAGACTTATAAAACAAACTAATGGTTAACCAAAATGAAAGGTGGAAGGATGGAAAAATTAGGATTATGGGGCTAACCTAAATAGGCTAATGTATGTTAAATGTATATAAACACTTAACATAAAAACTATATAAATTTCCTGCAATTCTGCCTTGCTTTTAACTCCTCTTCGTTGCCTTCCTTCAATATATTTTTGGACTTGAGTTACCATTTATAACTCTACAGGACTGTGAATTGCAGTGCCCCTGAGCTCCATTTTTCAACTCGCTTTTTTGGAAGCTGGCCGCAAAACCGCAGGATTGCTTAAGGCCCTATTCTGGTTCCGTGCGGCAGGCTGAGCCTGTGGTTAATTCTTCTTCCTGATGGGAAATTAGAGTGGCCTGTGCCTGTCCCAACACCTAGCGCTAGCCTCTCATTGTTTCCCCCTCTTCCCGTTCATCCTCAGGACAAACTGCAACCTGTACGGAACAGGAGCTTAAAGGTGCTGATTCTCCAAGAGGGAGATTGCTAGTAAAGCGGCTGGAATGGCGAACCCGAGCACAAGGAGATGAGAAATGGGGTGGGTTTTAGAAACCTTTCCTGATCACACGGTGTACCATCTTCTGGGATTCTCAGGCATTTTTTCGATGTAGGAAGATGCCCTTGAACCTGGAGATTTGGGACCCATGGGATGGGAACCACGCAGTATTACTTTAAAGGGTCTGCATTTGCTCACCCAACCTCACCAATCCTCTCAGCCCCAAGAGTGTCCACCCTTATGTCTCAATGAGCTGTGGGTCTAGATATGGTCAATCCAGGTGGCATCACATCCCCTGAACGAATTTTGTAAGAATTTCTCTCTCTTTCACTGTCTTTGTTTCACGGGTTTTTAAAAGTAATTGAATTTTATAATGGGGTTTAGCTGCTTTTCACTGCTGTGTTTATGCCGCTTTACACCCACTTGACTCACTTACAGAGAGATATCAATTCATATGTTTTAAGATTCTTACTAGTCAGATATATTCTTGGGCGGTGAATAGGGTGTGTTGAGTCCAGTTCACTGAGCAAGGCGTACTTCTTGTCTATTACATATTGGGTATATGGAACGGTATCTGAGCTAATTTGAAACCCTTGTTTTATGCATCACCCCACCTCACCTTTCCAGTTAAGCAGCCATAGTGTGTTTTCTCAACGAGTGACTCTGTTCTGTTTTGTAATTCAGTTCAAGGGTAGCGGTTTTTCCATTCCCTGTATAAGTGATATCTTATAATAAGTGTCTTTTTCTGTGTGACTTATTTCACTTAGAATCGTCGTACCTAAAATCATTCATCATGCTGCTACTAGCCTTATGACGTTGATTTCATGGCTGAGTGATATTGCATTGTACATAAGGACCACAGCTTCTTTATCCATTTTTCTCTTTCCTGGGATATTTAATGTGTAACGAAGTGGAGGTTCTTGTCAACAGAGCAGCCCTAAACTTTGGGGTGCATGTGTCTTGCTGATTTTTAATTTTCCCAGTATATACGCCCATGAGTGGAAGTGCCCTATGCTCTCTAAGCTGTGTTTTGTAGATGTTTCAGGACACACCGTGCACTTCGCCAGAGTGGCTCTTCGCAATTTACATCCTGCCCATCAGCGTAGCAAGGCTCCCATTTCTCCATGGCCTTTCCTGCATTTCTGGTATTGACCCTTTATTCAGCATGGCCCTTTTGAGCGATGGGAAGCGAGACTTCTTTGTGGCGCTGATTTGCCTTTCCAGGTTTCTTGGTTGACCAAAAAGGGCGTATGCGTTTTTTCCTGAATATATTCAGGAAAAAACGCATACGCCCTTTTTGGCCAAGGGCATCATTGTCGAGGTTTTGCCGCTTTCCATGTGCTTTAAAGGCGATTCGAATCTACCTCCTGAAATCTGTTTCCTGCAATTCTGCCTTGCTTTCAAATCCTCTTCGTTGCCTTCCCTCAATATATTTGTGGACGACAGTTATCATTTATAACTCTGCAGGTTTGTGAATTGCAGTGCCCCTGAGCTCCATTTTTCAACTCGCTCTTTTGGGAGTTGGCCGAAAAACCGCAGGATGGCTTCAGGCCCAATCTGGTTCCATGGGGCAGGCTGAGCCTGTGGTTAATTCTTCTTCCTGATGGAAATTAGAGTGACCTGTGCCTGTCCGAACACCTAGAGCTACCCTCTCATGGGTTCCCCCTCTTCCCATTCATCCTCAGGACAAATTGCAACCTGTACGAAACAGGAGGTTAAAGGTGCTGATTCTCCAAGTGGGGAGATTGTTAGTAATGCGGCTGGAATGGCGAACCCGAGCACCAGGAGATGAGGAAAGAGGTGCGTTTCAGAAACCTTTCCCGATCACACTGTTTACCTTCCACTGGGTTTCCCATGCATTTTTTTGCTCTAAGAAGATTCCCTTGAACCTGGAGATTTGGGACCCATAGAATGGGTACCATGCACTATTACTTTAAAGGGTAGGCGTTTGCTCACCCAACCTCACCAATCCTCTCAGCCCCAAGAGTGTCCAGCCTTATATCTAATCCAGCTGTGGGTCTAGATATGGTCGATCCAGTTTGCTTCACTGCCCCTGAACGAACTTTTTACGAATTTCTCTCTGTTTCACTGTCTTTGTTGGGGGTTTTTCTGTAATCTATTTTTATAATGGGGTTTAGCTGATTTTCACTGCTGTGTTTATGCCGCTTTACACCCACTTGATTCATTTACAGAGAGATATCAATACATAGGTTTTAAGATTCTTACTTGTCAGATATACTCTTGTGCGGTGAATACGGGGCGTTGAGTCTAGTTCACTGAGCAAGGGGTAGGTGTTGTCTGTTACATATTTGGTTTATGGAACGGTATGTGTGCTAATTTCAAACCCTTGTTTTATGCCTCACCGCACCTCACCTTTCCAGTTAAGCAGCCATCCAGTGTTTTCTAAATGTGTGACTCTGTTCTGTTTTGTAATCAGGTCATGGGTAGCGATTTTTACTTTCCCTCTATAAGTGATATCTTATGATAAGTTTCTTTTTCTGTGTGACTTATTTCACTTAGAAACATCGTACCTAAATCCACTCATCATGCTGCTAGTAGCCGTATGACACTGATTTCATGGCTGAGTGATATGCCATTGTACATAAGTACCACACTTCTTTATCCATTTTTCGCTATCCTGGCATATTTAACGTGTACTGAAGTGGAGGTTCTTGTAAACAGAGCAGTCCTAAACTTTGGGGTGCCTGTGTCTTGTTGATTTTTCGTTTTCCCATTTTATACGCCCACGAGTGGAAGGGCCCTATGCTCTCTAGCTCTGTTTTTTAGATGTTTTAGGAAACACCATGCACTTCTCCAGAGTGGCCGTTGGCAATTTACATCCCGCCCATCAGCCTAACAAGGCTCCCTTTTCTACCTGGCCTGTCCTGCACTTCTGGTTTTTACACTTTTTTGAATGGCTTTTGGACGGATGGGAAGCGAGACTTATTTGTAGTGCTGATTTGCCTTTCCGGCTTGCTTGGTTGGCCAAAAAGGGCCTATGCGTTTTTTCCTGAATATATTCAGGAAAAAACGCATAGGCCCTTTTTGGCCAAGTGCATCATTGTCGACGTTTTGCCGCTTTTCATGTGCTCTAAAGGCGATTCGTATCTACCTCCTGAAATCTGGGGGCTTGTCCCCGCACATTCTTCTCTAATATACAACCTCGGAACACTACCTCCAGGAAGACTCTGTTGCCCTAGTAACAAGGGTTGAGAACGTAATAATGCTGCCGCCTTGTGGCTGTTTCTCACAACAGCAGCTTTAAACCCAGTGCTAATGGTTGCTTAATAGCCCCAAGGACTGCAGGGCTGTAAATGACACCTTCCCTCAAAAAATGCCCTGGGGTAGGGAATAGGCAAGAAAATTCAACACATGACAAATTTTTCAAGAAGTCAATATGAAGAGAGGAGTTGTACTCACTCTTTAAATAAAAAAGAGGAAAAGAAAAAAAGGACATGCCTAAAGCTCAGTATAAGGAATTATTAGCCACATGCAAATCCAACCTCCAAAAAGGTTTCAGCTCACACCAGTCAAATGACCATCAGCAAAACGTCTACAACCTATAAATGCTGAAGGGGTTTTAGAGAACTTTGTACCTTCTAGCAGCTGGTGGGATGTAAAGTGGTAACAGCATTAACGAAAACTGAATGGAGCTGCTTTAAAAGGTAAAAATTGAGCTACCAGATGATGTAGCAGGGCACCTTTTGGGCCTATAATCTAAGACCACCAGAATCGGAAAGACAGAGGCAGGCAAATGTGCACTGCAGCAATATTGAAATAGCCAAGACATGGAAGCAAAAAAAAGGCCCATAAACAGATGAATTGACAAAGAAGAAGTGGTATATGTACAGAATGGAATAGTAGCCTCGGGAAAAAAATGAAGAGTGCCATTTTCAGGACTACAAATGAGCTTAGAAATAATCATATTAGGTAAAGTAAGTCAAAAGGGAATGACAAATATACTATGATATCATTTATACAAGTTATCCTAAGATTGCTACCAATGAACATACCTCCACAGAAAAAGACACTCACAGACTTATAAAACAAACTAATGGTTAACCAAAATGAAAGGTGGAAGGATGGAAAAATTAGGATTATGGGGCTAACCTAAATAGGCTAATGTATGTTAAATGTATATAAACACTTAACATAAAAACTATATAAATTTCCTGCAATTCTGCCTTGCTTTTAACTCCTCTTCGTTGCCTTCCTTCAATATATTTTTGGACTTGAGTTACCATTTATAACTCTACAGGACTGTGAATTGCAGTGCCCCTGAGCTCCATTTTTCAACTCGCTTTTTTGGAAGCTGGCCGCAAAACCGCAGGATTGCTTAAGGCCCTATTCTGGTTCCGTGCGGCAGGCTGAGCCTGTGGTTAATTCTTCTTCCTGATGGGAAATTAGAGTGGCCTGTGCCTGTCCCAACACCTAGCGCTAGCCTCTCATTGTTTCCCCCTCTTCCCGTTCATCCTCAGGACAAACTGCAACCTGTACGGAACAGGAGCCTAAAGGTGCTGATTCTCCAAGAGGGAGATTGCTAGTAAAGCGGCTGGAATGGCGAACCCGAGCACAAGGAGATGAGAAATGGGGTGGGTTTTAGAAACCTTTCCTGATCACACGGTGTACCATCTTCTGGGATTCTCAGGCATTTTTTCGATGTAGGAAGATGCCCTTGAACCTGGAGATTTGGGACCCATGGGATGGGAACCACGCAGTATTACTTTAAAGGGTCTGCATTTGCTCACCCAACCTCACCAATCCTCTCAGCCCCAAGAGTGTCCACCCTTATGTCTCAATGAGCTGTGGGTCTAGATATGGTCAATCCAGGTGGCATCACATCCCCTGAACGAATTTTGTAAGAATTTCTCTCTCTTTCACTGTCTTTGTTTCACGGGTTTTTAAAAGTAATTGAATTTTATAATGGGGTTTAGCTGCTTTTCACTGCTGTGTTTATGCCGCTTTACACCCACTTCACTCACTTACAGAGAGATATCAATTCATATGTTTTAAGATTCTTACTAGTCAGATATATTCTTGGGCGGTGAATAGGGTGTGTTGAGTCCAGTTCACTGAGCAAGGCGTACTTCTTGTCTATTACATATTGGGTATATGGAACGGTATCTGAGCTAATTTGAAACCCTTGTTTTATGCATCACCCCACCTCACCTTTCCAGTTAAGCAGCCATAGTGTGTTTTCTCAACGAGTGACTCTGTTCTGTTTTGTAATTCAGTTCAAGGGTAGCGGTTTTTCCATTCCCTGTATAAGTGATATCTTATAATTAGTGTCTTTTTCTGTGTGACTTATTTCACTTAGAATCGTCGTACCTAAAATCATTCATCATGCTGCTACTAGCCTTATGACGTTGATTTCATGGCTGAGTGATATTGCATTGTACATAAGGACCACAGCTTCTTTATCCATTTTTCTCTTTCCTGGGATATTTAATGTGTAACGAAGTGGAGGTTCTTGTCAACAGAGCAGCCCTAAACTTTGGGGTGCATGTGTCTTGCTGATTTTTAATTTTCCCAGTATATACGCCCATGAGTGGAAGTGCCCTATGCTCTCTAAGCTGTGTTTTGTAGATGTTTCAGGACACACCGTGCACTTCGCCAGAGTGGCTCTTCGCAATTTACATCCTGCCCATCAGCGTAGCAAGGCTCCCATTTCTCCATGGCCTTTCCTGCATTTCTGGTATTGACCCTTTATTCAGCATGGCCCTTTTGAGCGATGGGAAGCGAGACTTCTTTGTAGCGCTGATTTGCCTTTCCAGGTTTCTTGGTTGACCAAAAAGGGCGTATGCGTTTTTTCCTGAATATATTCAGGAAAAAACGCATACGCCCTTTTTGGCCAAGGGCATCATTGTCGAGGTTTTGCCGCTTTCCATGTGCTTTAAAGGCGATTCGAATCTACCTCCTGAAATCTGTTTCCTGCAATTCTGCCTTGCTTTCAAATCCTCTTCGTTGCCTTCCCTCAATATATTTGTGGACGACAGTTATCATTTATAACTCTGCAGGTTTGTGAATTGCAGTGCCCCTGAGCTCCATTTTTCAACTCGCTCTTTTGGGAGTTGGCCGAAAAACCGCAGGATGGCTTCAGGCCCAATCTGGTTCCATGGGGCAGGCTGAGCCTGTGGTTAATTCTTCTTCCTGATGGAAATTAGAGTGACCTGTGCCTGTCCGAACACCTAGAGCTACCCTCTCATGGGTTCCCCCTCTTCCCATTCATCCTCAGGACAAATTGCAACCTGTACGAAACAGGAGGTTAAAGGTGCTGATTCTCCAAGTGGGGAGATTGTTAGTAATGCGGCTGGAATGGCGAACCCGAGCACCAGGAGATGAGGAAAGAGGTGCGTTTCAGAAACCTTTCCCGATCACACTGTTTACCTTCCACTGGGTTTCCCATGCATTTTTTTGCTCTAAGAAGATTCCCTTGAACCTGGAGATTTGGGACCCATAGAATGGGTACCATGCACTATTACTTTAAAGGGTAGGCGTTTGCTCACCCAACCTCACCAATCCTCTCAGCCCCAAGAGTGTCCAGCCTTATATCTAATCCAGCTGTGGGTCTAGATATGGTCGATCCAGTTTGCTTCACTGCCCCTGAACGAACTTTTTACGAATTTCTCTCTGTTTCACTGACTTTGTTGGGGGTTTTTCTGTAATCTATTTTTATAATGGGGTTTAGCTGATTTTCACTGCTGTGTTTATGCCGCTTTACACCCACTTGATTCATTTACAGAGAGATATCAATACATAGGTTTTAAGATTCTTACTTGTCAGATATACTCTTGTGCGGTGAATACGGGGCGTTGAGTCCAGTTCACTGAGCAAGGGGTAGGTGTTGTCTGTTACATATTTGGTTTATGGAACGGTATGTGTGCTAATTTCAAACCCTTGTTTTATGCCTCACCGCACCTCACCTTTCCAGTTAAGCAGCCATCCAGTGTTTTCTAAATGTGTGACTCTGTTCTGTTTTGTAATCAGGTCATGGGTAGCGATTTTTACTTTCCCTCTATAAGTGATACCTTATGATAAGTTTCTTTTTCTGTGTGACTTATTTCACTTAGAAACATCGTACCTAAATCCACTCATCATGCTGCTAGTAGCCGTATGACACTGATTTCATGGCTGAGTGATATGCCATTGTACATAAGTACCACACTTCTTTATCCATTTTTCGCTATCCTGGCATATTTAACGTGTACTGAAGTGGAGGTTCTTGTAAACAGAGCAGTCCTAAACTTTGGGGTGCCTGTGTCTTGTTGATTTTTCGTTTTCCCATTTTATACGCCCACGAGTGGAAGGGCCCTATGCTCTCTAGCTCTGTTTTTTAGATGTTTTAGGAAACACCATGCACTTCTCCAGAGTGGCCGTTGGCAATTTACATCCCGCCCATCAGCCTAACAAGGCTCCCTTTTCTACCTGGCCTGTCCTGCACTTCTGGTTTTTACACTTTTTTGAATGGCTTTTGGACGGATGGGAAGCGAGACTTATTTGTAGTGCTGATTTGCCTTTCCGGCTTGCTTGGTTGGCCAAAAAGGGCCTATGCGTTTTTTCCTGAATATATTCAGGAAAAAACGCATAGGCCCTTTTTGGCCAAGTGCATCATTGTCGACGTTTTGCCGCTTTTCATGTGCTCTAAAGGCGATTCGTATCTACCTCCTGAAATCTGGGGGCTTGTCCCCGCACATTCTTCTCTAATATACAACCTCGGAACACTACCTCCAGGAAGACTCTGTTGCCCTAGTAACAAGGGCTGAGAACGTAATAATGCTGCCGCCTTGTGGCTGTTTCTCACAACAGCAGCTTTAAACCCAGTGCTAATGGTTGCTTAATAGCCCCAAGGACTGCAGGGCTGTAAATGACACCTTCCCTCAAAAAATGCCCTGGGGTAGGGAATAGGCAAGAAAATTCAACACATGACAAATTTTTCAAGAAGTCAATATGAAGAGAGGAGTTGTACTCACTCTTTAAATAAAAAAGAGGAAAAGAAAAAAAGGACATGCCTAAAGCTCAGTATAAGGAATTATTAGCCACATGCAAATCCAACCTCCAAAAAGGTTTCAGCTCACACCAGTCAAATGACCATCAGCAAAACGTCTACAACCTATAAATGCTGAAGGGGTTTTAGAGAACTTTGTACCTTCTAGCAGCTGATGGGATGTAAAGTGGTAACAGCATTAACGAAAACTGAATGGAGCTGCTTTAAAAGGTAAAAATTGAGCTACCAGATGATGTAGCAGGGCACCTTTTGGGCCTATAATCTAAGACCACCAGAATCGGAAAGACAGAGGCAGGCAAATGTGCACTGCAGCAATATTGAAATAGCCAAGACATGGAAGCAAAAAAAAGGCCCATAAACAGATGAATTGACAAAGAAGAAGTGGTATATGTACAGAATGGAATAGTAGCCTCGGGAAAAAAATGAAGAGTGCCATTTTCAGGACTACAAATGAGCTTAGAAATAATCATATTAGGTAAAGTAAGTCAAAAGGGAATGACAAATATACTATGATATCATTTATACAAGTTATCCTAAGATTGCTACCAATGAACATACCTCCACAGAAAAAGACACTCACAGACTTATAAAACAAACTAATGGTTAACCAAAATGAAAGGTGGAAGGATGGAAAAATTAGGATTATGGGGCTAACCTAAATAGGCTAATGTATGTTAAATGTATATAAACACTTAACATAAAAACTATATAAATTTCCTGCAATTCTGCCTTGCTTTTAACTCCTCTTCGTTGCCTTCCTTCAATATATTTTTGGACTTGAGTTACCATTTATAACTCTACAGGACTGTGAATTGCAGTGCCCCTGAGCTCCATTTTTCAACTCGCTTTTTTGGAAGCTGGCCGCAAAACCGCAGGATTGCTTAAGGCCCTATTCTGGTTCCGTGCGGCAGGCTGAGCCTGTGGTTAATTCTTCTTCCTGATGGGAAATTAGAGTGGCCTGTGCCTGTCCCAACACCTAGCGCTAGCCTCTCATTGTTTCCCCCTCTTCCCGTTCATCCTCAGGACAAACTGCAACCTGTACGGAACAGGAGCTTAAAGGTGCTGATTCTCCAAGAGGGAGATTGCTAGTAAAGCGGCTGGAATGGCGAACCCGAGCACAAGGAGATGAGAAATGGGGTGGGTTTTAGAAACCTTTCCTGATCACACGGTGTACCATCTTCTGGGATTCTCAGGCATTTTTTCGATGTAGGAAGATGCCCTTGAACCTGGAGATTTGGGACCCATGGGATGGGAACCACGCAGTATTACTTTAAAGGGTCTGCATTTGCTCACCCAACCTCACCAATCCTCTCAGCCCCAAGAGTGTCCACCCTTATGTCTCAATGAGCTGTGGGTCTAGATATGGTCAATCCAGGTGGCATCACATCCCCTGAACGAATTTTGTAAGAATTTCTCTCTCTTTCACTGTCTTTGTTTCACGGGTTTTTAAAAGTAATTGAATTTTATAATGGGGTTTAGCTGCTTTTCACTGCTGTGTTTATGCCGCTTTACACCCACTTGACTCACTTACAGAGAGATATCAATTCATATGTTTTAAGATTCTTACTAGTCAGATATATTCTTGGGCGGTGAATAGGGTGTGTTGAGTCCAGTTCACTGAGCAAGGCGTACTTCTTGTCTATTACATATTGGGTATATGGAACGGTATCTGAGCTAATTTGAAACCCTTGTTTTATGCATCACCCCACCTCACCTTTCCAGTTAAGCAGCCATAGTGTGTTTTCTCAACGAGTGACTCTGTTCTGTTTTGTAATTCAGTTCAAGGGTAGCGGTTTTTCCATTCCCTGTATAAGTGATATCTTATAATAAGTGTCTTTTTCTGTGTGACTTATTTCACTTAGAATCGTCGTACCTCAAATCATTCATCATGCTGCTACTAGCCTTATGACGTTGATTTCATGGCTGAGTGATATTGCATTGTACATAAGGACCACAGCTTCTTTATCCATTTTTCTCTTTCCTGGGATATTTAATGTGTAACGAAGTGGAGGTTCTTGTCAACAGAGCAGCCCTAAACTTTGGGGTGCATGTGTCTTGCTGATTTTTAATTTTCCCAGTATATACGCCCATGAGTGGAAGTGCCCTATGCTCTCTAAGCTGTGTTTTGTAGATGTTTCAGGACACACCGTGCACTTCGCCAGAGTGGCTCTTCGCAATTTACATCCTGCCCATCAGCGTAGCAAGGCTCCCATTTCTCCATGGCCTTTCCTGCATTTCTGGTATTGACCCTTTATTCAGCATGGCCCTTTTGAGCGATGGGAAGCGAGACTTCTTTGTAGCGCTGATTTGCCTTTCCAGGTTTCTTGGTTGACCAAAAAGGGCGTATGCGTTTTTTCCTGAATATATTCAGGAAAAAACGCATACGCCCTTTTTGGCCAAGGGCATCATTGTCGAGGTTTTGCCGCTTTCCATGTGCTTTAAAGGCGATTCGAATCTACCTCCTGAAATCTGTTTCCTGCAATTCTGCCTTGCTTTCAAATCCTCTTCGTTGCCTTCCCTCAATATATTTGTGGACGACAGTTATCATTTATAACTCTGCAGGTTTGTGAATTGCAGTGCCCCTGAGCTCCATTTTTCAACTCGCTCTTTTGGGAGTTGGCCGAAAAACCGCAGGATGGCTTCAGGCCCAATCTGGTTCCATGGGGCAGGCTGAGCCTGTGGTTAATTCTTCTTCCTGATGGAAATTAGAGTGACCTGTGCCTGTCCGAACACCTAGAGCTACCCTCTCATGGGTTCCCCCTCTTCCCATTCATCCTCAGGACAAATTGCAACCTGTACGAAACAGGAGGTTAAAGGTGCTGATTCTCCAAGTGGGGAGATTGTTAGTAATGCGGCTGGAATGGCGAACCCGAGCACCAGGAGATGAGGAAAGAGGTGCGTTTCAGAAACCTTTCCCGATCACACTGTTTACCTTCCACTGGGTTTCCCATGCATTTTTTTGCTCTAAGAAGATTCCCTTGAACCTGGAGATTTGGGACCCATAGAATGGGTACCATGCACTATTACTTTAAAGGGTAGGCGTTTGCTCACCCAACCTCACCAATCCTCTCAGCCCCAAGAGTGTCCAGCCTTATATCTAATCCAGCTGTGGGTCTAGATATGGTCGATCCAGTTTGCTTCACTGCCCCTGAACGAACTTTTTACGAATTTCTCTCTGTTTCACTGTCTTTGTTGGGGGTTTTTCTGTAATCTATTTTTATAATGGGGTTTAGCTGATTTTCACTGCTGTGTTTATGCCGCTTTACACCCACTTGATTCATTTACAGAGAGATATCAATACATAGGTTTTAAGATTCTTACTTGTCAGATATACTCTTGTGCGGTGAATACGGGGCGTTGAGTCCAGTTCACTGAGCAAGGGGTAGGTGTTGTCTGTTACATATTTGGTTTATGGAACGGTATGTGTGCTAATTTCAAACCCTTGTTTTATGCCTCACCGCACCTCACCTTTCCAGTTAAGCAGCCATCCAGTGTTTTCTAAATGTGTGACTCTGTTCTGTTTTGTAATCAGGTCATGGGTAGCGATTTTTACTTTCCCTCTATAAGTGATATCTTATGATAAGTTTCTTTTTCTGTGTGACTTATTTCACTTAGAAACATCGTACCTAAATCCACTCATCATGCTGCTAGTAGCCGTATGACACTGATTTCATGGCTGAGTGATATGCCATTGTACATAAGTACCACACTTCTTTATCCATTTTTCGCTATCCTGGCATATTTAACGTGTACTGAAGTGGAGGTTCTTGTAAACAGAGCAGTCCTAAACTTTGGGGTGCCTGTGTCTTGTTGATTTTTCGTTTTCCCATTTTATACGCCCACGAGTGGAAGGGCCCTATGCTCTCTAGCTCTGTTTTTTAGATGTTTTAGGAAACACCATGCACTTCTCCAGAGTGGCCGTTGGCAATTTACATCCCGCCCATCAGCCTAACAAGGCTCCCTTTTCTACCTGGCCTGTCCTGCACTTCTGGTTTTTACACTTTTTTGAATGGCTTTTGGACGGATGGGAAGCGAGACTTATTTGTAGTGCTGATTTGCCTTTCCGGCTTGCTTGGTTGGCCAAAAAGGGCCTATGCGTTTTTTCCTGAATATATTCAGGAAAAAACGCATAGGCCCTTTTTGGCCAAGTGCATCATTGTCGACGTTTTGCCGCTTTTCATGTGCTCTAAAGGCGATTCGTATCTACCTCCTGAAATCTGGGGGCTTGTCCCCGCACATTCTTCTCTAATATACAACCTCGGAACACTACCTCCAGGAAGACTCTGTTGCCCTAGTAACAAGGGCTGAGAACGTAATAATGCTGCCGCCTTGTGGCTGTTTCTCACAACAGCAGCTTTAAACCCAGTGCTAATGGTTGCTTAATAGCCCCAAGGACTGCAGGGCTGTAAATGACACCTTCCCTCAAAAAATGCCCTGGGGTAGGGAATAGGCAAGAAAATTCAACACATGACAAATTTTTCAAGAAGTCAATATGAAGAGAGGAGTTGTACTCACTCTTTAAATAAAAAAGAGGAAAAGAAAAAAAGGACATGCCTAAAGCTCAGTATAAGGAATTATTAGCCACATGCAAATCCAACCTCCAAAAAGGTTTCAGCTCACACCAGTCAAATGACCATCAGCAAAACGTCTACAACCTATAAATGCTGAAGGGGTTTTAGAGAACTTTGTACCTTCTAGCAGCTGGTGGGATGTAAAGTGGTAACAGCATTAACGAAAACTGAATGGAGCTGCTTTAAAAGGTAAAAATTGAGCTACCAGATGATGTAGCAGGGCACCTTTTGGGCCTATAATCTAAGACCACCAGAATCGGAAAGACAGAGGCAGGCAAATGTGCACTGCAGCAATATTGAAATAGCCAAGACATTGAAGCAAAAAAAAGGCCCATAAACAGATGAATTGACAAAGAAGAAGTGGTATATGTACAGAATGGAATAGTAGCCTCGGGAAAAAAATGAAGAGTGCCATTTTCAGGACTACAAATGAGCTTAGAAATAATCATATTAGGTAAAGCAAGTCAAAAGGGAATGACAAATATACTATGATATCATTTATACAAGTTATCCTAAGATTGCTACCAATGAACATACCTCCACAGAAAAAGACACTCACAGACTTATAAAACAAACTAATGGTTAACCAAAATGAAAGGTGGAAGGATGGAAAAATTAGGATTATGGGGCTAACCTAAATAGGCTAATGTATGTTAAATGTATATAAACACTTAACATAAAAACTATATAAATTTCCTGCAATTCTGCCTTGCTTTTAACTCCTCTTCGTTGCCTTCCTTCAATATATTTTTGGACTTGAGTTACCATTTATAACTCTACAGGACTGTGAATTGCAGTGCCCCTGAGCTCCATTTTTCAACTCGCTTTTTTGGAAGCTGGCCGCAAAACCGCAGGATTGCTTAAGGCCCTATTCTGGTTCCGTGCGGCAGGCTGAGCCTGTGGTTAATTCTTCTTCCTGATGGGAAATTAGAGTGGCCTGTGCCTGTCCCAACACCTAGCGCTAGCCTCTCATTGTTTCCCCCTCTTCCCGTTCATCCTCAGGACAAACTGCAACCTGTACGGAACAGGAGCTTAAAGGTGCTGATTCTCCAAGAGGGAGATTGCTAGTAAAGCGGCTGGAATGGCGAACCCGAGCACAAGGAAATGAGAAATGGGGTGGGTTTTAGAAACCTTTCCTGATCACACGGTGTACCATCTTCTGGGATTCTCAGGCATTTTTTCAATGTAGGAAGATGCCCTTGAACCTGGAGATTTGGGACCCATGGGATGGGAACCACGCAGTATTACTTTAAAGGGTCTGCATTTGCTCACCCAACCTCACCAATCCTCTCAGCCCCAAGAGTGTCCACCCTTATGTCTCAATCAGCTGTGGGTCTAGATATGGTCAATCCAGGTGGCATCACATCCCCTGAACGAATTTTGTAAGAATTTCTCTCTATTTCACTGTCTTTGTTTCACGGGTTTTTAAAAGTAATTGAATTTTATAATGGGGTTTAGCTGCTTTTCACTGCTGTGTTTATGCCGCTTTACACCCACTTGACTCACTTACAGAGAGATATCAATTCATATGTTTTAAGATTCTTACTAGTCAGATATATTCTTGGGCGGTGAATAGGGTGTGTTGAGTCCAGTTCACTGAGCAAGGCGTACTTCTTGTCTATTACATATTGGGTATATGGAACGGTATCTGAGCTAATTTGAAACCCTTGTTTTATGCATCACCCCACCTCACCTTTCCAGTTAAGCAGCCATAGTGTGTTTTCTCAACGAGTGACTCTGTTCTGTTTTGTAATTCAGTTCAAGGGTAGCAGTTTTTCCATTCCCTGTATAAGTGATATCTTATAATAAGTGTCTTTTTCTGTGTGACTTATTTCACTTAGAATCGTCGTACCTAAAATCATTCATCATGCTGCTACTAGCCTTATGACGTTGATTTCATGGCTGAGTGATATTGCATTGTACATAAGGACCACAGCTTCTTTATCCATTTTTCTCTTTCCTGGGATATTTAACGTGTAACGAAGTGGAGGTTCTTGTCAACAGAGCAGCCCTAAACTTTGGGGTGCCTGTGTCTTGCTGATTTTTAGTTTTCCCAGTATATACGCCCAAGAGTGGAAGTGCCCTATGCTCTCTAAGCTGTGTTTTGTAGATGTTTCAGGACACACCGTGCACTTCGCCAGAGTAGCTCTTCGCAATTTACATCCTGCCCATCAGCGTAGCAAGGCTCCCATTTCTCTATGGCCTTTCCTGCATTTCTGGTATTGACCCTTTATTCAGCATGGCCCTTTTGAGCGATGGGAAGCGAGACTTCTTTGTAGCGCTGATTTGCCTTTCCAGGTTTCTTGGTTGACCAAAAAGGGCGTATGCGTTTTTTCCTGAATATATTCAGGAAAAAACGCATACGCCCTTTTTGGCCAAGGGCATCATTGTCGAGGTTTTGCCGCTTTCCATGTGCTTTAAAGGCGATTCGAATCTACCTCCTGAAATCTGTTTCCTGCAATTCTGCCTTGCTTTCAAATCCTCTTCTTTGCCTTCCCTCAATATATTTGTGGACGACAGTTATCATTTATAACTCTGCAGGTTTGTGAATTGCAGTGCCCCTGAGCTCCATTTTTCAACTCGCTCTTTTGGGAGTTGGCCGAAAAACCGCAGGATGGCTTCAGGCCCAATGTGGTTCCATGGGGCAGGCTGAGCCTGTGGTTAATTCTTCTTCCTGATGGAAATTAGAGTGACCTGTGCCTGTCCGAACACCTAGAGCTACCCTCTCATGGGTTCCCCCTCTTCCCATTCATCCTCAGGACAAATTGCAACCTGTACGAAACAGGAGGTTAAAGGTGCTGATTCTCCAAGTGGGGAGATTGTTAGTAATGCGGCTGGAATGGCGAACCCGAGCACCAGGAGATGAGGAAAGAGGTGCGTTTCAGAAACCTTTCCCGATCACACTGTTTACCTTCCACTTGGTTTCCCATGCATTTTTTTGCTCTAAGAAGATTCCCTTGAACCTGGAGATTTGGGACCCATAGAATGGGTACCATGCACTATTACTTTAAAGGGTAGGCGTTTGCTCACCCAACCTCACCAATCCTCTCAGCCCCAAGAGTGTCCAGCCTTATATCTAATCCAGCTGTGGGTCTAGATATGGTCGATCCAGGTTGCTTCACTGTCCCTGAACGAACTTTTTTCGAATTTCTCTTTCTTTCACTGTCTTTGTTGGGGGTTTTTCTGTAATCTATTTTTATAATGGGGTTTAGCTGATTTTCACTGCTGTGTTTATGCATCTTTACACCCACTTGATTCATTTACAGAGAGATATCAATACATAGGTTTTAAGATTCTTACTTGTCAGATATGCTCTTGTGCGGTGAATACGGGGCGTTGAGTCCAGTTCACTGAGCAAGGGGTAGGTGTTGTCTGTTACATATTTGGTTTATGGAACGGTATGTGTGCTAATTTCAAACCCTTGTTTTATGCCTCACCGCACCTCACCTTTCCAGTTAAGCAGCCATCCAGTGTTTTCTAAATGTGTGACTCTGTTCTGTTTTGTAATCAGGTCATGGGTAGCGATTTTTACTTTCCCTCTATAAGTGATATCTTATGATAAGTTTCTTTTTCTGTGTGACTTATTTCACTTAGAAACATCGTACCTAAATCCACTCATCATGCTGCTAGTAGCCGTATGACACTGATTTCATGGCTGAGTGATATGCCATTGTACATAAGTACCACACTTCTTTATCCATTTTTCGCTATCCTGGCATATTTAACGTGTACTGAAGTGGAGGTTCTTGTAAACAGAGCAGTCCTAAACTTTGGGGTGCCTGTGTCTTGTTGATTTTTCGTTTTCCCATTTTATACGCCCACGAGTGGAAGGGCCCTATGCTCTCTAGCTCTGTTTTTTAGATGTTTTAGGAAACACCATGCACTTCTCCAGAGTGGCCGTTGGCAATTTACATCCCGCCCATCAGCCTAACAAGGCTCCCTTTTCTACCTGGCCTGTCCTGCACTTCTGGTTTTTACACTTTTTTGAATGGCTTTTGGACGGATGGGAAGCGAGACTTATTTGTAGTGCTGATTTGCCTTTCCGGCTTGCTTGGTTGGCCAAAAAGGGCCTATGCGTTTTTTCCTGAATATATTCAGGAAAAAACGCATAGGCCCTTTTTGGCCAAGTGCATCATTGTCGACGTTTTGCCGCTTTTCATGTGCTCTAAAGGCGATTCGTATCTACCTCCTGAAATCTGGGGGCTTGTCCCCGCACATTCTTCTCTAATATACAACCTCGGAACACTACCTCCAGGAAGACTCTGTTGCCCTAGTAACAAGGGCTGAGAACGTAATAATGCTGCCGCCTTGTGGCTGTTTCTCACAACAGCAGCTTTAAACCCAGTGCTAATGGTTGCTTAATAGCCCCAAGGACTGCAGGGCTGTAAATGACACCTTCCCTCAAAAAATGCCCTGGGGTAGGGAATAGGCAAGAAAATTCAACACATGACAAATTTTTCAGGAAGTCAATATGAAGAGAGGAGTTGTACTCACTCTTTAAATAAAAAAGAGGAAAAGAAAAAAAGGACATGCCTAAAGCTCAGTATAAGGAATTATTAGCCACATGCAAATCCAACCTCCAAAAAGGTTTCAGCTCACACCAGTCAAATGACCATCAGC
This sequence comes from Balaenoptera physalus, assembly GCF_965194825.1. NCBI lineage: Eukaryota > Metazoa > Chordata > Mammalia > Artiodactyla > Balaenopteridae > Balaenoptera > Balaenoptera physalus. The sequence continues at coordinate 71,983 of NW_028125527.1, read as the reverse complement.
AAAACGTCTACAACCTATAAATGCTGAAGGGGTTTTAGAGAACTTTGTACCTTCTAGCAGCTGGTGGGATGTAAAGTGGTAACAGCATTAACGAAAACTGAATGGAGCTGCTTTAAAAGGTAAAAATTGAGCTACCAGATGATGTAGCAGGGCACCTTTTGGGCCTATAATCTAAGACCACCAGAATCGGAAAGACAGAGGCAGGCAAATGTGCACTGCAGCAATATTGAAATAGCCAAGACATGGAAGCAAAAAAAAGGCCCATAAACAGATGAATTGACAAAGAAGAAGTGGTATATGTACAGAATGGAATAGTAGCCTCGGGAAAAAAATGAAGAGTGCCATTTTCAAGACTACAAATGAGCTTAGAAATAATCATATTAGGTAAAGTAAGTCAAAAGGGAATGACAAATATCCTATGATATCATTTATACAAGTTATCCTAAGATTGCTACCAATGAACATACCTCCACAGAAAAAGACACTCACAGACTTATAAAAGAAACTAATGGTTAACCAAAATGAAAGGTGGAAGGATGGAAAAATTAGGATAATGGGGCTAACCTAAATAGGCTAATGTACGTTAAATGTATACAAACACTTAACATATAAACTATATAATTTTCCTGCAATTCTGCCTTGCTTTTAAATCCTCTTCGTTGCCTTCCTTCAATATATTTTTGGACTTGAGTTACCATTTATAACTCTACAGGACTGTTAATTGCAGTGCCCCTGAGCTCCATTTTTCAACTCGCTGTTTTGGAAGCTGGCCGCAAAACCGCAGGATTGCTTAAGGCCCTATTCTGGTTCCGTGCGCAAGGCTGAGCCTGTGGTTAATTCTTCTTCCTGATGGGAAATTAGAGTGGCCTGTGCCTGTCCCAACACCTAGCGCTAGTCTCTCATTGATTCCCCCTTTTCCCGATCATCCTCAGGACAAACTGCAACCTGTACGGAACAGGAGCTTAAAGGTGCTGATTCTCCAAGAGGGAGATTGCTAGTAAAGCGGCTGGAATGGCAAACCCGAGCACAAGGAGATGAGAAATGGGGTGGGTTTTAGAAACCTTTCCTGATCACACGGTGTACCATCTTCTGGGATTCTCATGCATTTTTTCGATGTAGGAAGATGCCCTTGAACCTGGAGATTTGGGACCCATGGGATGGGAACCACGCAGTATTACTTTAAAGGGTTTGCATTTGCTCACCAAACCTCACTAAACCTCTCAGCCCCAAGAGTGTCCACCCTTATGTCTCAATGAGCTGTGGGTCTAGATATGGTCAATCCAGGTGGTATCACATCCCCTGAACGAATTTTGTAAGAATTTCTCTCTCTTTCACTGTCTTTGTTTCACGGGTTTTTAAAAGTAATTGAATTTTATAATGGGGTTTAGCTGCTTTTCACTGCTGTGTTTATGCCGCTTTACACCCACTTGACTCACTTACAGAGAGATATCAATTCATATGTTTTAAGATTCTTACTAGTCAGATATATTCTTGGGCGGTGAATAGGGTGTGTTGAGTCCAGTTCACTGAGCAAGGCGTACTTCTTGTCTATTACATATTGGGTATATGGAACGGTATCTGAGCTAATTTGAAACCCTTGTTTTATGCATCACCCCACCTCACCTTTCCAGTTAAGCAGCCATAGTGTGTTTTCTCAACGAGTGACTCTGTTCTGTTTTGTAATTCAGTTCAAGGGTAGCGATTTTTCCATTGTCTGTATAAGTGATATCTTATAATAAGTGTCTTTTTCTGTGTGACTTATTTCACTTAGAATTGTCGTACCTAAATCCACTCATCATGCTGCTACTAGCCTTATGACGTTGATTTCATGGCTGAGTGATATTGCATTGTACATAAGGACCACAGCTTCTTTATGCAGTTTTCTCTTTCCTGGGATATTTAACGTGTAACGAAGTGGAGGTTCTTGTCAACAGAGCAGCCCTAAACTTTGGGGTGCATTTGTCTTGCTGATTTTTAGTTTTCCCAATATATACGCCCATGAGTGGAAGTGCCCTATGCTCTCTAAGCTGTGTTTTGTAGATGTTTCAGGACACACCGTGCACTTCGCCAGAGTGGCTCTTCGCAATTTACATCCTGCCCATCAGCGTAGCAAGGCTCCCATTTCTCCATGGCCTTTCCTGCATTTCTGGTATTGACCCTTTATTCAGCATGGCCCTTTTGAGCGATGGGAAGCGAGACTTCTTTGTAGCGCTGATTTGCCTTTCCAGGTTTCTTGGTTGACCAAAAAGGGCGTATGCGTTTTTTCCTGAATATATTCAGGAAAAAACGCATACGCCCTTTTTGGCCAAGGGCATCATTGTCGAGGTTTTGCCGCTTTCCATGTGCTTTAAAGGCGATTCGAATCTACCTCCTGAAATCTGTTTCCTGCAATTCTGCCTTGCTTTCAAATCCTCTTCTTTGCCTTCCCTCAATATATTTGTGGACGACAGTTATCATTTATAACTCTGCAGGTTTGTGAATTGCAGTGCCCCTGAGCTCCATTTTTCAACTCGCTCTTTTGGGAGTTGGCCGAAAAACCGCAGGATGGCTTCAGGCCCAATCTGGTTCCATGGGGCAGGCTGAGCCTGTGGTTAATTCTTCTTCCTGATGGAAATTAGAGTGACCTGTGCCTGTCCGAACACCTAGAGCTACCCTCTCATGGGTTCCCCCTCTTCCCATTCATCCTCAGGACAAATTGCAACCTGTACGAAACAGGAGGTTAAAGGTGCTGATTCTCCAAGTGGGGAGATTGTTAGTAATGCGGCTGGAATGGCGAACCCGAGCACCAGGAGATGAGGAAAGAGGTGCGTTTCAGAAACCTTTCCCGATCACACTGTTTACCTTCCACTGGGTTTCCCATGCATTTTTTTGCTCTAAGAAGATTCCCTTGAACCTGGAGATTTGGGACCGATAGAATGGGTACCATGCACTATTACTTTAAAGGGTAGGCGTTTGCTCACCCAACCTCACCAATCCTCTCAGCCCCAAGAGTGTCCAGCCTTATATCTAATCCAGCTGTGGGTCTAGATATGGTCGATCCAGGTTGCTTCACTGTCCCTGAACGAAATTTTTACGAATTTCTCTTTCTTTCACTGTCTTTGTTGGGGGTTTTTCTGTAATCTATTTTTATAATGGGGTTTAGCTGATTTTCACTGCTGTGTTTATGCCGCTTTACACCCACTTGATTCATTTACAGAGAGATATCAATACATAGGTTTTAAGATTCTTACTTGTCAGATATGCTCTTGTGCGGTGAATACGGGGCGTTGAGTCCAGTTCACTGAGCAAGGGGTAGGTGTTGTCTGTTACATATTTGGTTTATGGAACGGTATGTGTGCTAATTTCAAACCCTTGTTTTATGCCTCACCGCACCTCACCTTTCCAGTTAAGCAGCCATCCAGTGTTTTCTAAATGTGTGACTCTGTTCTGTTTTGTAATCAGGTCATGGGTAGCGATTTTTACTTTCCCTCTATAAGTGATATCTTATGATAAGTTTCTTTTTCTGTGTGACTTATTTCACTTAGAAACATCGTACCTAAATCCACTCATCATGCTGCTAGTAGCCGTATGACACTGATTTCATGGCTGAGTGATATGCCATTGTACATAAGTACCACACTTCTTTATCCATTTTTCGCTATCCTGGCATATTTAACGTGTACTGAAGTGGAGGTTCTTGTAAACAGAGCAGTCCTAAACTTTGGGGTGCCTGTGTCTTGTTGATTTTTCGTTTTCCCATTTTATACGCCCACGAGTGGAAGGGCCCTATGCTCTCTAGCTCTGTTTTTTAGATGTTTTAGGAAACACCATGCACTTCTCCAGAGTGGCCGTTGGCAATTTACATCCCGCCCATCAGCCTAACAAGGCTCCCTTTTCTACCTGGCCTGTCCTGCACTTCTGGTTTTTACACTTTTTTGAATGGCTTTTGGATGGATGGGAAGCGAGACTTATTTGTAGTGCTGATTTGCCTTTCCGGCTTGCTTGGTTGGCCAAAAAGGGCCTATGCGTTTTTTCCTGAATATATTCAGGAAAAAACGCATAGGCCCTTTTTGGCCAAGTGCATCATTGTCGACGTTTTGCCGCTTTTCATGTGCTCTAAAGGCTATTCGTATCTACCTCCTGAAATCTGGGGGCTTGTCCCCGCACATTCTTCTCTAATATACAACCTCGGAACACTACCTCCAGGAAGACTCTGTTGCCCTAGTAACAAGGGCTGAGAACGTAATAATGCTGCCGCCTTGTGGCTGTTTCTCACAACAGCAGCTTTAAACCCAGTGCTAATGGTTGCTTAATAGCCCCAAGGACTGCAGGGCTGTAAATGACACCTTCCCTCAAAAAATGCCCTGGGGTAGGGAATAGGCAAGAAAATTCAACACATGACAAATTTTTCAGGAAGTCAATATGAAGAGAGGAGTTGTACTCACTCTTTAAATAAAAAAGAGGAAAAGAAAAAAAGGACATGCCTAAAGCTCAGTATAAGGAATTATTAGCCACATGCAAATCCAACCTCCAAAAAGGTTTCAGCTCACACCAGTCAAATGACCATCAGCAAAACGTCTACAACCTATAAATGCTGAAGGGGTTTTAGAGAACTTTGTACCTTCTAGCAGCTGGTGGGATGTAAAGTGGTAACAGCATTAACGAAAACTGAATGGAGCTGCTTTAAAAGGTAAAAATTGAGCTACCAGATGATGTAGCAGGGCACCTTTTGGGCCTATAATCTAAGACCACCAGAATCGGAAAGACAGAGGCAGGCAAATGTGCACTGCAGCAATATTGAAATAGCCAAGACATGGAAGCAAAAAAAAGGCCCATAAACAGATGAATTGACAAAGAAGAAGTGGTATATGTACAGAATGGAATAGTAGCCTCGGGAAAAAAATGAAGAGTGCCATTTTCAAGACTACAAATGAGCTTAGAAATAATCATATTAGGTAAAGTAAGTCAAAAGGGAATGACAAATATCCTATGATATCATTTATACAAGTTATCCTAAGATTGCTACCAATGAACATACCTCCACAGAAAAAGACACTCACAGACTTATAAAAGAAACTAATGGTTAACCAAAATGAAAGGTGGAAGGATGGAAAAATTAGGATAATGGGGCTAACCTAAATAGGCTAATGTACGTTAAATGTATACAAACACTTAACATATAAACTATATAATTTTCCTGCAATTCTGCCTTGCTTTTAAATCCTCTTCGTTGCCTTCCTTCAATATATTTTTGGACTTGAGTTACCATTTATAACTCTACAGGACTGTTAATTGCAGTGCCCCTGAGCTCCATTTTTCAACTCGCTGTTTTGGAAGCTGGCCGCAAAACCGCAGGATTGCTTAAGGCCCTATTCTGGTTCCGTGCGCAAGGCTGAGCCTGTGGTTAATTCTTCTTCCTGATGGGAAATTAGAGTGGCCTGTGCCTGTCCCAACACCTAGCGCTAGTCTCTCATTGATTCCCCCTTTTCCCGATCATCCTCAGGACAAACTGCAACCTGTACGGAACAGGAGCTTAAAGGTGCTGATTCTCCAAGAGTGAGATTGCTAGTAAAGCGGCTGGAATGGCAAACCCGAGCACAAGGAGATGAGAAATGGGGTGGGTTTTAGAAACCTTTCCTGATCACACGGTGTACCATCTTCTGGGATTCTCATGCATTTTTTCGATGTAGGAAGATGCCCTTGAACCTGGAGATTTGGGACCCATGGGATGGGAACCACGCAGTATTACTTTAAAGGGTTTGCATTTGCTCACCAAACCTCACTAAACCTCTCAGCCCCAAGAGTGTCCACCCTTATGTCTCAATGAGCTGTGGGTCTAGATATGGTCAATCCAGGTGGTATCACATCCCCTGAACGAATTTTGTAAGAATTTCTCTCTCTTTCACTGTCTTTGTTTCACGGGTTTTTAAAAGTAATTGAATTTTATAATGGGGTTTAGCTGCTTTTCACTGCTGTGTTTATGCCGCTTTACACCCACTTGACTCACTTACAGAGAGATATCAATTCATATGTTTTAAGATTCTTACTAGTCAGATATATTCTTGGGCGGTGAATAGGGTGTGTTGAGTCCAGTTCACTGAGCAAGGCGTACTTCTTGTCTATTACATATTGGGTATATGGAACGGTATCTGAGCTAATTTGAAACCCTTGTTTTATGCATCACCCCACCTCACCTTTCCAGTTAAGCAGCCATAGTGTGTTTTCTCAACGAGTGACTCTGTTCTGTTTTGTAATTCAGTTCAAGGGTAGCGATTTTTCCATTGTCTGTATAAGTGATATCTTATAATAAGTGTCTTTTTCTGTGTGACTTATTTCACTTAGAATTGTCGTACCTAAATCCACTCATCATGCTGCTACTAGCCTTATGACGTTGATTTCATGGCTGAGTGATATTGCATTGTACATAAGGACCACAGCTTCTTTATGCAGTTTTCTCTTTCCTGGGATATTTAACGTGTAACGAAGTGGAGGTTCTTGTCAACAGAGCAGCCCTAAACTTTGGGGTGCATTTGTCTTGCTGATTTTTAGTTTTCCCAATATATACGCCCATGAGTGGAAGTGCCCTATGCTCTCTAAGCTGTGTTTTGTAGATGTTTCAGGACACACCGTGCACTTCGCCAGAGTGGCTCTTCGCAATTTACATCCTGCCCATCAGCGTAGCAAGGCTCCCATTTCTCCATGGCCTTTCCTGCATTTCTGGTATTGACCCTTTATTCAGCATGGCCCTTTTGAGCGATGGGAAGCGAGACTTCTTTGTAGCGCTGATTTGCCTTTCCAGGTTTCTTGGTTGACCAAAAAGGGCGTATGCGTTTTTTCCTGAATATATTCAGGAAAAAACGCATACGCCCTTTTTGGCCAAGGGCATCATTGTCGAGGTTTTGCCGCTTTCCATGTGCTTTAAAGGCGATTCGAATCTACCTCCTGAAATCTGTTTCCTGCAATTCTGCCTTGCTTTCAAATCCTCTTCGTTGCCTTCCCTCAATATATTTGTGGACGACAGTTATTATTTATAACTCTGCAGGTCTCTGAATTGCAGTGCCCCTGAGCTCCATTTTTCAACTCGCTCTTTTGGGAGTTGGCCGAAAAACCGCAGGATGGCTTCAGGCCCAATCTGGTTCCATGGGGCAGGCTGAGCCTGTGGTTAATTCTTCTTCCTGATGGAAATTAGAGTGACCTGTACCTGTCCGAACACCAAGAGCTACCCTCTCATGGGTTCCACCTCTTCCCATTCATCCTCAGGACAAATTGCAGCCTGTACGAAACAGGAGGTTAAAGGTGCTGATTCTCCAAGTCGGGAGATTGTTAGTAATGCGGCTGGAATGGCGAACCCGAGCACCAGGAGATGAGGAAAGAGGTGCGTTTCAGAAACCTTTCCCGATCACACTGTATACCTTCCACTGGGTTTCCCATGCATTTTTTTGCTCTAAGAAGATTCCCTTGAACCTGGAGATTTGGGACCCATAGAATGGGTAGAATGCACTATTACTTTAAAGGGTAGGCGTTTGCTCACCCAACCTCACCAATCCTCTCAGGCCCAAGAGTGTCCAGCATTATATCTAATCCAGCTGTGGGTCTAGATATGGTCGATCCAGGTTGCTTCACTGTCCCTGAACGAACTTTTTACGAATTTCTCTCTCTTTCACTGTCTTTGTTGGGGGTTTTTCTGTAATCTATTTTTATAATGGGGTTTAGCTGATTTTCACTGCTGTGTTTATGCCGCTTTACACCGACTTGATTCATTTACAGAGAGATATCAATACATAGGTTTTAAGATTCTTACTTGTCAGATATACTCTTGTGCGGTGAATACGGGGCGTTGAGTCCAGTTCACTGAGCAAGGGGTAGGTGTTGTCTGTTACATATTTGGTTTATGGAACGGTATGTGTGCTAATTTCAAACCCTTGTTTTATGCCTCACCGCACCTCACCTTTCCAGTTAAGCAGCCATCCAGTGTTTTCTAAATGTGTGACTCTGTTCTGTTTTGTAATCAGGTCATGGGTAGCGATTTTTACTTTCCCTCTATAAGTGATATCTTATGATAAGTTTCTTTTTCTGTGTGACTTATTTCACTTAGAAACATCGTACCTAAATCCACTCATCATGCTGCTAGTAGCCGTATGACACTGATTTCATGGCTGAGTGATATGCCATTGTACATAAGTACCACACTTCTTTATCCATTTTTCGCTATCCTGGCATATTTAACGTGTACTGAAGTGGATGTTCTTGTAAACAGAGCAGTCCTAAACTTTGGGGTGCCTGTGTCTTGTTGATTTTTCGTTTTCCCATTTTATACGCCCACGAGTGGAAGGGCCCTATGCTCTCTAGCTCTGTTTTTTAGATGTTTTAGGAAACACCATGCACTTCTCCAGAGTGGCCGTTGGCAATTTACATCCCGCCCATCAGCCTAACAAGGCTCCCTTTTCTACCTGGCCTGTCCTGCACTTCTGGTTTTTACACTTTTTTGAATGGCTTTTGGATGGATGGGAAGCGAGACTTATTTGTAGTGCTGATTTGCCTTTCCGGCTTGCTTGGTTGGCCAAAAAGGGCCTATGCGTTTTTTCCTGAATATATTCAGGAAAAAACGCATAGGCCCTTTTTGGACAAGTGCATCATTGTCGACGTTTTGCCGCTTTTCATGTGCTCTAAAGGCGATTCGTATCTACCTCCTGAAATCTGGGGGCTTGTCCCCGCACATTCTTCTCTAATATACAACCTCGGAACACTACCTCCAGGAAGACTCTGTTGCCCTAGTAACAAGGGTTGCAACGTAATAATGCTGCCGCCTTGTGGCTGTTTCTCACAACAGCAGCTTTAAACCCAGTGCTAATGGTTGCTTAATAGCCCCAAGGACTGCAGGGCTGTAAATGACACCTTCCCTCAAAAAATGCCCTGGGGTAGGGAATAGGCAAGAAAATTCAACACATGACAAATTTTTCAAGAAGTCAATATGAAGAGAGGAGTTGTACTCACTCTTTAAATAAAAAAGAGGAAAAGAAAAAAAGGACATGCCTAAAGCTCAGTATAAGGAATTATTAGCCACATGCAAATCCAACCTCCAAAAAGGTTTCAGCTCACACCAGTCAAATGACCATCAGCAAAACGTCTACAACCTATAAATGCTGAAGGGGTTTTAGAGAACTTTGTACCTTCTAGCAGCTGGTGGGATGTAAAGTGGTAACAGCATTAACGAAAACTGAATGGAGCTGCTTTAAAAGGTAAAAATTGAGCTACCAGATGATGTAGCAGGGCACCTTTTGGGCCTATAATCTAAGACCACCAGAATCGGAAAGACAGAGGCAGGCAAATGTGCACTGCAGCAATATTGAAATAGCCAAGACATGGAAGCAAAAAAAAGGCCCATAAACAGATGAATTGACAAAGAAGAAGTGGTATATGTACAGAATGGAATAGTAGCCTCGGGAAAAAAATGAAGAGTGCCATTTTCAGGACTACAAATGAGCTTAGAAATAATCATATTAGGTAAAGTAAGTCAAAAGGGAATGACAAATATACTATGATATCATTTATACAAGTTATCCTAAGATTGCTACCAATGAACATACCTCCACAGAAAAAGACACTCACAGACTTATAAAACAAACTAATGGTTAACCAAAATGAAAGGTGGAAGGATGGAAAAATTAGGATTATGGGGCTAACCTAAATAGGCTAATGTATGTTAAAGGTATATAAACACTTAACATAAAAACTATATAAATTTCCTGCAATTCTGCCTTGCTTTTAACTCCTCTTCGTTGCCTTCCTTCAATATATTTTTGGACTTGAGTTACCATTTATAACTCTACAGGACTGTGAATTGCAGTGCCCCTGAGCTCCATTTTTCAACTCGCTTTTTTGGAAGCTGGCCGCAAAACCGCAGGATTGCTTAAGGCCCTATTCTGGTTCCGTGCGGCAGGCTGAGCCTGTGGTTAATTCTTCTTCCTGATGGGAAATTAGAGTGGCCTGTGCCTGTCCCAACACCTAGCGCTAGCCTCTCATTGTTTCCCCCTCTTCCCGTTCATCCTCAGGACAAACTGCAACCTGTACGGAAAAGGAGCTTAAAGGTGCTGATTCTCCAAGAGGGAGATTGCTAGTAAAGCGGCTGGAATGGCGAACCCGAGCACAAGGAGATGAGAAATGGGGTGCGTTTTAGAAACCTTTCCCGATCACACGGTGTACCATCTTCTGGGTTTCTCATGCATGTTTTCGATGTAGGAAGATGCCCTTGAACCTGGAGATTTGGGACCCATGGGATGGGTACCACGCATTATTACTTTAAAGGGTCTGCGTTTGCTCACCCAACCTCACCAAACCTCTCAACCCCAAGAGTGTCCACCCTTATGTCTCAGTCAGCTGTGGGTCTAGATATGGTCAATCCAGGTGGCATCACAGCCCCTGAACGAATTTTGTAAGAATTTCTCTCTCTTTCACTGTCTTTGTTTCACGGGTTTTTAAAAGTAATTGATTTTTATAATGCGGTCTAGCTGCTTTTCACTGCTGTGTTTATGCCGCTTTACAGCCACTTGACTCACTTACAGAGAGATATCAATACATAGGTTTTAAGATTCTTACTAGTCAGATATATTCTTGGGCGGTGAATAGGGGCTGTTGAGTCCAATTCACTGAGCAAGGAGTAGGTCTTGTCTATTACATATTGCGTTTATGGAACGGTATCTGAGCTAATTTGAAACCCTTGTTTTATGCATCACCCCACCTCACCTTTCCCGTTAAGCAGCCATAGTGTGTTTTCTAAACGTGTGACCCTGCTCTGATTTGTAATTCAGTTCAAGGGTAGCGGTTTTTATATTCCCTCTATAAGTGATATCTTATGATAAGTATCTTTTTCTGTGCGACTTATTTCACTTAGGATCGTCCTACCTAAATCCACTCATCTTGCTGCTACTAGCCTTATGACGTTGATTTCATGGCTGAGTGATATTCCATTGTACATAAGGACCACAACTTCTTTATCCATTTTTCTCTTTCCTGGGATATTTAAGGTGTAACGAAGTGGAGGTTCTTGTCAACAGAGCAGCCCTAAACTTTGGGGTGCCTGTGTCTTGCTGATTTTTAGTTTTCCCAATTTATACGCCCATGAGTGGAAGTGCCCTATGCTCCCTAAGCTGAGTTTTTTAGATGTTTCAGGACACACCGTGCACTTCTCCAGAGTGGCTGTTGGCAATTTACATCCCGCCCATCAGCGTAGCTAGGCTCCCGTTTCTCCATGGCCTGTCTTGCTTTTCTGGTTTTGACACTTTATTCAGCATGGCCCTTTTGACCGATGGGAAGCGAGACTTCTTTGTAGCGCTGATTTGCCTTTCCAGGTTGCTTGGTTGGCCAAAAAGGGCGTATGCGTTTTTTCCTGAATATATTCAGGAAAAAACGCATACGCCCTTTTTGGCCAAGGGCATCATTGTCGAGGTTTTGCCGCTTTTCCTGTGCTTTAAAGGCGATTCGAATCTCCCTCCTGAAATCTGTTTCCTGCAATTCTGCCTTGCTTTCAAATCCTCCTCGTTGCCTTCCCTCAATATATTTGTGGACGAGAGTCATCATTTATAAGTCTGCAGGTTTGTGAATTGCAGTGCCCCTGAGCTCCATTTTTCAACTCGCTTTCTTGGGAGCTGGCCGCAAAAGCGCAGGATTGCTTCAGGCCCTATTCTGGTCCCGGGCGGCAGGCTGAGCCTGTGGTTAATTCTTCTTCCTGATGGGAAAATAGAGTGACCTGTGCCTGTCCCAACACCTAGAGCTAGTCTCTCATTGGTTCCCCCTCTTCCCGTTCATCCTCAGGACAAATTGCAACCTGTACGGAACAGGAGGTTAAGGTGCTGATTCTCCAAGGACGGAGATTGCTAGTAAAGCGGCTGGAATGGCGAACCCGAGCACAAGGAGATGAGAAATGAGGTGCGTTTTAGAAACCTTTCCCGATCACACGGTGTACCATCTTCTGGGTTTCTCATGCATGTTTTCGATGTAGGAAGATGCCCTTGAACCTGGAGATTTAGGAACCATGGGATGGGTACCACGCATTATTACTTTAAAGGGTCTGCGTTTGCTCACCCAACCTCACCAAACCTCTCAGCCCCAAGAGTGTCCACCCTTATGTCTCAGTCAGCTGTGCGTCTAGATATGGTCAATCCAGGTGGCATCACAGCCCCTGAACGAATTTTGTAAGAATTTCTCTCTCTTTCACTGTCTTTGTTTCACGGGTTTTTAAAAGTAATTGATTTTTATAATGCGGTCTAGCTGCTTTTCACTGCTGTGTTTATGCCGCTTTACAGCCACTTGACTCACTTACAGAGAGATATCAATACATAGGTTTTAAGATTCTTACTAGTCAGATATATTCTTGGGCGGTGAATAGGGGCTGTTGAGTCCAATTCACTGAGCAAGGAGTAGGTCTTGTCTATTACATATTGCGTTTATGGAACGGTATCTGAGCTAATTTGAAACCCTTGTTTTATGCATCACCCCACCTCACCTTTCCCGTTAAGCAGCCATAGTGTGTTTTCTAAACGTGTGACCCTGCTCTGATTTGTAATTCAGTTCAAGGGTAGCGGTTTTTATATTCCCTCTATAAGTGATATCTTATGATAAGTATCTTTTTCTGTGCGACTTATTTCACTTAGAATCGTCCTACCTAAATCCACTCATCTTGCTGCTACTAGCCTTATGACGTTGATTTCATGGCTGAGTGATATTCCATTGTACATAAGGACCACAACTTCTTTATCCATTTTTCTCTTTCCTGGGATATTTAAGGTGTAACGAAGTGGAGGTTCTTGTCAACAGAGCAGCCCTAAACTTTGGGGTGCCTGTGTCTTGCTGATTTTTAGTTTTCCCAATTTATACGCCCATGAGTGGAAGTGCCCTATGCTCCCTAAGCTGAGTTTTTTAGATGTTTCAGGACACACCGTGCACTTCTCCAGAGTGGCTGTTGGCAATTTACATCCCGCCCATCAGCGTAGCTAGGCTCCCGTTTCTCCATGGCCTGTCTTGCATTTCTGGTTTTGACACTTTATTCAGCATGGCCCTTTTGACCGATGGGAAGCGAGACTTCTTTGTAGCGCTGATTTGCCTTTCCAGGTTGCTTGGTTGGCCAAAAAGGGCGTATGCGTTTTTTCCTGAATATATTCAGGAAAAAACGCATACGCCCTTTTTGGCCAAGGGCATCATTGTCGAGGTTTTGCTGCTTTTCCTGTGCTTTAAAGGCGATTCGAATCTCCCTCCTGAAATCTGTTTCCTGCAATTCTGCCTTGCTTTCAAATCCTCCTCGTTGCCTTCCCTCAATATATTTGTGGACGAGAGTCATCATTTATAAGTCTGCAGGTTTGTGAATTGCAGTGCCCCTGAGCTCCATTTTTCAACTCGCTTTCTTGGGAGCTGGCCGCAAAAGCGCAGGATTGCTTCAGGCCCTATTCTGGTCCCGGGCGGCAGGCTGAGCCTGTGGTTAATTCTTCTTCCTGATGGGAAAATAGAGTGACCTGTGCCTGTCCCAACACCTAGAGCTAGTCTCTCATTGGTTCCCCCTCTTCCCGTTCATCCTCAGGACAAATTGCAACCTGTACGGAACAGGAGGTTAAAGGTGCTGATTCTCCAAGGAGGGAGATTGCTAGAAAAGCGGCTGGAATGGCGAACCCGAGCACAAGGAGATGAGAAATGAGGTGCGTTTTAGAAACCTTTCCCGATCACACGGTGTACCATCTTCTGGGTTTCTCATGCATGTTTTCGATGTAGGAAGATGCCCTTGAACCTGGAGACTTGGGACCCATGGGATGGGTACCACGCAGTATTACTTTAAAGGGTCTGCGTTTGCTCACCCAACCTCACCAAACCTCTCAGCCCCAAGAGTGTCCACCCTTATGTCTCAATCAGCTGTGGGTCTAGATATGGTCAATCCAGGTGGCATCACAGCCCCTGAACGAATTTTGTAAGAATTTCTCTCTCTTTCACTGTCTTTGTTTCACGGGTTTTTAAAAGTAATTGATTTTTATAATGCGGTCTAGCTGCTTTTCACTGCTGTGTTTATGCCGCTTTACAGCCACTTGACTCACTTAGAGAGAGATATCAAAGCATAGGTTTTAAGATTCTTACTAGTCAGATATATTCTTGGGCGGTGAATAGGGGGTGTTGAGTCCAATTCACTGAGCAAGGAGTAGGTCTTGTCTATTACATATTGCGTTTATGGAACGGTATCTGAGCTAATTTGAAACCCTTGTTTTATGCATCACCCCACCTCACCTTTCCCGTTAAGCAGCCATAGTGTGTTTTCTAAACGTGTGACCCTGCTCTGATTTGTAATTCAGTTCAAGGGTAGCGGTTTTTATATTCCCTCTATAAGTGATATCTTATGATAAGTATCTTTTTCTGTGCGACTTATTTCACTTAGAATCGTCCTACCTAAATCCACTCATCTTGCTGCTACTAGCCTTATGACGTTGATTTCATGGCTGAGTGATATTCCATTGTACATAAGGACCACAACTTCTTTATCCATTTTTCTCTTTCCTGGGATATTTAAGGTGTAACGAAGTGGAGGTTCTTGTCAACAGAGCAGCCTTTAACTTTGGGGTGCCTGTGTCTTGCTGATTTTTAGTTTTGCCAATTTATACGCCCATGAGTGGAAGTGCCCTATGCTCCCTAAGCTGAGTTTTTTAGATGTTTCAGGACACACCGTGCACTTCTCCAGAGTGGCTGTTGGCAATTTACATTCCGCCCATCAGCGTAGCCAGGCTCCCGTATCTCCATGGCCTGTCTTGCATTTCTGGTTTTGTCACTTTATTCAGCATGGCCCTTTTGACCGATGGGAAGCGAGACTTCTTTGTAGCGCTGATTTGCCTTTCCAGGTTGCTTGGTTGGCCAAAAAGGGCGTATGCGTTTTTTCCTGAATATATTCAGGAAAAAACGCATACGCCCTTTTTGGCCAAGGGCATCATTGTCGAGGTTTTGCCGCTTTTCCTGTGCTTTAAAGGCGATTCGAATCTCCCTCCTGAAATCTGTTTCCTGCAATTCTGCCTTGCTTTCAAATCCTCTTCGTTGCCTTCCCTCAATATATTTGTGGACGAGAGTCCTCATTTATAAGTCTGCAGGTTTGTGAATTGCAGTGCCCCTGAGCTCCATTTTTCAACTCGCTTTCTTGGGAGCTGGCCGCAAAAGCGCAGGATTGCTTCAGGCCCTATTCTGGTCCCAGGCGGCAGGCTGAGCCTGTGGTTATTTCTTCTTCCTGCTGGAAAAATAGAGTGACCTGTGCATGTCCCAACACCTAGAGCTAGTCTCTCATTCGTTCCCCCTCTTCCCGTTCATCCTCAGGACAAATTGCAACGTGTACGGAACAGGAGGTTAAAGGTGCTGATTCTCCAAGGAGGGAGATTGCTAGTAAAGCGGCTGGAATGGCGAACCCGAGCACAGGGAGATGAGAAATGAGGTGCGTTTTAGAAACCTTTCCCGATCACACGGTGTACCATCTTCTGGGTTTCTCATGCATGTTTTCGATGTAGGAAGATGCCCTTGAACCTGGAGATTTGGGACCCATGGGATGGGTACCACGCATTATTACTTTAAAGGGTCTGCGTTTGCTCACCCAACCTCACCAAACCTCTCAGCCCCAAGAGTGTCCACCCTTATGTCTCAGTCAGCTGTGGGTCTAGATATGGTCAATCCAGGTGGCATCACAGCCCCTGAACGAATTTTGTAAGAATTTCTCTCTCTTTCACTGTCTTTGTTTCACGGGTTTTTAAAAGTAATTGATTTTTATAATGCGGTCTAGCTGCTTTTCACTGCTGTGTTTATGCCGCTTTACAGCCACTTGACTCACTTACAGAGAGATATCAATACATAGGTTTTAAGATTCTTACTAGTCAGATATATTCTTGGGCGGTGAATAGGGGGTGTTGAGTCCAATTCACTGAGCAAGGAGTAGGTCTTGTCTATTACATATTGCGTTTATGGAACGGTATCTGAGCTAATTTGAAACCCTTGTTTTATGCATCACCCCACCTCAAATTTCCCGTTAAGCAGCCATAGTGTGTTTTCTAAACGTGTGACCCTGCTCTGATTTGTAATTCAGTTCAAGGGTAGCGGTTTTTATATTCCCTCTATAAGTGATATCTTATGATAAGTATCTTTTTCTGTGCGACTTATTTCACTTAGAATCGTCCTACCTAAATCCACTCATCTTGCTGCTACTAGCCTTATGACGTTGATTTCATGGCTGAGTGATATTCCATTGTACATAAGGACCACAACTTCTTTATCCATTTTTCTCTTTCCTGGGATATTTAAGGTGTAACGAAGTGGAGGTTCTTGTCAACAGAGCAGCCTTTAACTTTGGGGTGCCTGTGTCTTGCTGATTTTTAGTTTTGCCAATTTATACGCCCATGAGTGGAAGTGCCCTATGCTCCCTAAGCTGAGTTTTTTAGATGTTTCAGGACACACCGTGCACTTCTCCAGAGTGGCTGTTGGCAATTTACATTCCGCCCATCAGCGTAGCCAGGCTCCCGTATCTCCATGGCCTGTCTTGCATTTCTGGTTTTGTCACTTTATTCAGCATGGCCCTTTTGACCGATGGGAAGCGAGACTTCTTTGTAGCGCTGATTTGCCTTTCCAGGTTGCTTGGTTGGCCAAAAAGGGCGTATGCGTTTTTTCCTGAATATATTCAGGAAAAAACGCATACGCCCTTTTTGGCCAAGGGCATCATTGTCGAGGTTTTGCCGCTTTTCCTGTGCTTTAAAGGCGATTCGAATCTCCCTCCTGAAATCTGTTTCCTGCAATTCTGCCTTGCTTTCAAATCCTCTTCGTTGCCTTCCCTCAATATATTTGTGGACGAGAGTCCTCATTTATAAGTCTGCAGGTTTGTGAATTGCAGTGCCCCTGAGCTCCATTTTTCAACTCGCTTTCTTGGGAGCTGGCCGCAAAAGCGCAGGATTGCTTCAGGCCCTATTCTGGTCCAAGGCGGCAGGCTGAGCCTGTGGTTATTTCTTCTTCCTGCTGGAAAAATAGAGTGACCTGTGCATGTCCCAACACCTAGAGCTAGTCTCTCATTCGTTCCCCCTCTTCCCGTTCATCCTCAGGACAAATTGCAACGTGTACGGAACAGGAGGTTAAAGGTGCTGATTCTCCAAGGAGGGAGATTGCTAGTAAAGCGGCTGGAATGGCGAACCCGAGCACAGGGAGATGAGAAATGAGGTGCGTTTTAGAAACCTTTCCCGATCACACGGTGTACCATCTTCTGGGTTTCTCATGCATGTTTTCGATGTAGGAAGATGCCCTTGAACCTGGAGATTTGGGACCCATGGGATGGGTACCACGCATTATTACTTTAAAGGGTCTGCGTTTGCTCACCCAACCTCACCAAACCTCTCAGCCCCAAGAGTGTCCACCCTTATGTCTCAGTCAGCTGTGGGTCTAGATATGGTCAATCCAGGTGGCATCACAGCCCCTGAACGAATTTTGTAAGAATTTCTCTCTCTTTCACTGTCTTTGTTTCACGGGTTTTTAAAAGTAATTGATTTTTATAATGCGGTCTAGCTGCTTTTCACTGCTGTCTTTATGCCGCTTTACAGCCACTTGACTCACTTACAGAGAGATATCAATACATAGGTTTTAAGATTCTTACTAGTCAGATATATTCTTGGGCGGTGAATAGGGGGTGTTGAGTCCAATTCACTGAGCAAGGAGTAGGTCTTGTCTATTACATATTGCGTTTATGGAACGGTATCTGAGCTAATTTGAAACCCTTGTTTTATGCATCACCCCACCTCACCTTTCCCGTTAAGCAGCCATAGTGTGTTTTCTAAACGTGTGACCCTGCTCTGATTTGTAATTCAGTTCAAGGGTAGCGGTTTTTATATTCCCTCTATAAGTGATATCTTATGATAAGTATCTTTTTCTGTGTGACTTATTTCACTTAGAATCGTCTTACCTAAATCCACTCATCTTGCTGCTACTAGCCTTATGACGTTGATTTCATGGCTGAATGATATTCCATTGTACATAAGGACCACAACTTCTTTATCCATTTTTCTCTTTCCTGGGATATTTAAGGTGTAACGAAGTGGAGGTTCTTGTCAACAGAGCAGCCCTAAACTTTGGGGTGCCTGTGTCTTGCTGATTTTTAGTTTTCCCAATTTATACGCCCATGAGTGGAAGTGCCCTATGCTCCCTAAGCTGAGTTTTTTAGATGTTTCAGGACACACCGTGCACTTCTCCAGAGTGGCTGTTGGCAATTTACATCCCGCCCATCAGCGTAGCTAGGCTCCCGTTTCTCCATGGCCTGTCTTGCATTTCTGGTTTTGACACTTTATTCAGCATGGCCCTTTTGACCGATGGGAAGCGAGACTTCTTTGTAGCGCTGATTTGCCTTTCCAGGTTGCTTGGTTGGCCAAAAAGGGCGTATGCGTTTTTTCCTGAATATATTCAGGAAAAAACGCATACGCCCTTTTTGGACAAGGGCATCATTGTCGAGGTTTTGCCGCTTTTCCTGTGCGTTAAAGGCGATTCGAATCTCCCTCCTGAAATCTGTTTCCTGCAATTCTGCCTTGCTTTCAAATCCTCTTCGTTGCCTTCCCTCAATATATTTGTGGACGAGAGTCATCATTTATAAGTCTGCAGGTTTGTGTATTGCAGTGTCCCTGAGCTCCATTTTTCAACTCGCTTTCTTGGGAGCTGGCCGCAAAAGCGCACGATTGCTTCAGGCCCTATTCTGGTCCCGGGCGGCAGTCTGAGCCTGTGGTTAATTCTTCTTCCTGATGGGAAAATAGAGTGACCTGTGCCTGTCCCAACACCTAGAGCTAGTCTCTCATTGGTTCCCCCTCTTCCCGTTCATCCTCAGGACAAATTGCAACCTGTACGGAACAGGAGGTTAAAGGTGCTGATTCTCCAAGGAGGGAGATTGCTAGTAAAGCGGCTGGAATGGCGAACCCGAGCACAAGGAGATGAGAAATGAGGTGCGTTTTAGAAACCTTTCCCGATCACACAGTGTACCATCTTCTGGGTTTCTCATGCATGTTTTCGATGTAGGAAGATGCCCTTGAACCTGGAGATTTGGGACCCATGGGATGGGTACCACGCATTATTACTTTAAAGGGTCTGCGTTTGCTCACCCAACCTCACCAAACCTCTCAGCCCCAAGAGTGTCCACCCTTATGTCTCAGTCAGCTGTGGGTCTAGATATGGTCAATCCAGGTGGCATCACAGCCCCTGAACGAATTTTGTAAGAATTTCTCTCTCTTTCACTGTCTTTGTTTCACGGGTTTTTAAAAGTAATTGATTTTTATAATGCGGTCTAGCTGCTTTTCACTGCTGTCTTTATGCCGCTTTACAGCCACTTGACTCACTTACAGAGAGATATCAATACATAGGTTTTAAGATTCTTACTAGTCAGATATATTCTTGGGCGGTGAATAGGGGGTGTTGAGTCCAATTCACTGAGCAAGGAGTAGGTCTTGTCTATTACATATTGCGTTTATGGAACGGTATCTGAGCTAATTTGAAACCCTTGTTTTATGCATCACCCCACCTCACCTTTCCCGTTAAGCAGCCATAGTGTGTTTTCTAAACGTGTGACCCTGCTCTGATTTGTAATTCAGTTCAAGGGTAGCGGTTTTTATATTCCCTCTATAAGTGATATCTTATGATAAGTATCTTTTTCTGTGTGACTTATTTCACTTAGAATCGTCTTACCTAAATCCACTCATCTTGCTGCTACTAGCCTTATGACGTTGATTTCATGGCTGAATGATATTCCATTGTACATAAGGACCACAACTTCTTTATCCATTTTTCTCTTTCCTGGGATATTTAAGGTGTAACGAAGTGGAGGTTCTTGTCAACAGAGCAGCCCTAAACTTTGGGGTGCCTGTGTCTTGCTGATTTTTAGTTTTCCCAATTTATACGCCCATGAGTGGAAGTGCCCTATGCTCCCTAAGCTGAGTTTTTTAGATGTTTCAGGACACACCGTGCACTTCTCCAGAGTGGCTGTTGGCAATTTACATCCCGCCCATCAGCGTAGCTAGGCTCCCGTTTCTCCATGGCCTGTCTTGCATTTCTGGTTTTGACACTTTATTCAGCATGGCCCTTTTGACCGATGGGAAGCGCGACTTCTTTGTAGCGCTGATTTGCCTTTCCAGGTTGCTTGGTTGGCCAAAAAGGGCGTATGCGTTTTTTCCTGAATATATTCAGGAAAAAACGCATACGCCCTTTTTGGACAAGGGCATCATTGTCGAGGTTTTGCCGCTTTTCCTGTGCGTTAAAGGCGATTCGAATCTCCCTCCTGAAATCTGTTTCCTGCAATTCTGCCTTGCTTTCAAATCCTCTTCGTTGCCTTCCCTCAATATATTTGTGGACGAGAGTCATCATTTATAAGTCTGCAGGTTTGTGTATTGCAGTGTCCCTGAGCTCCATTTTTCAACTCGCTTTCTTGGGAGCTGGCCGCAAAAGCGCACGATTGCTTCAGGCCCTATTCTGGTCCCGGGCGGCAGTCTGAGCCTGTGGTTAATTCTTCTTCCTGATGGGAAAATAGAGTGACCTGTGCCTGTCCCAACACCTAGAGCTAGTCTCTCATTGGTTCCCCCTCTTCCCGTTCATCCTCAGGACAAATTGCAACCTGTACGGAACAGGAGGTTAAAGGTGCTGATTCTCCAAGGAGGGAGATTGCTAGTAAAGCGGCTGGAATGGCGAACCCGAGCACAAGGAGATGAGAAATGAGGTGCGTTTTAGAAACCTTTCCCGATCACACAGTGTACCATCTTCTGGGTTTCTCATGCATGTTTTCGATGTAGGAAGATGCCCTTGAACCTGGAGATTTGGGACCCATGGGATGGGTACCACGCATTATTACTTTAAAGGGTCTGCGTTTGCTCACCCAACCTCACCAAACCTCTCAGCCCCAAGAGTGTCCACCCTTATGTCTCAGTCAGCTGTGGGTCTAGATATGGTCAATCCAGGTGGCATCACAGCCCCTGAACGAATTTTGTAAGAATTTCTCTCTCTTTCACTGTCTTTGTTTCACGGGTTTTTAAAAGTAATTGATTATTATAATGCGGTCTAGCTGCTTTTCACTGCTGTCTTTATGCCGCTTTACAGCCACTTGACTCACTTACAGAGAGATATCAATACATAGGTTTTAAGATTCTTACTAGTCAGATATATTCTTGGGCGGTGAATAGGGGGTGTTGAGTCCAATTCACTGAGCAAGGAGTAGGTCTTGTCTATTACATATTGCGTTTATGGAACGGTATCTGAGCTAATTTGAAACCCTTGTTTTATGCATCACCCCACCTCACCTTTCCCGTTAAGCAGCCATAGTGTGTTTTCTAAACGTGTGACCCTGCTCTGATTTCTAATTCAGTTCAAGGGTAGCTGTTTTTATATTCCCTCTATAAGTGATATCTTATGATAAGTATCTTTTTCTGTGTGACTTATTTCACTTAGAATCGTCCTACCTAAATCCACTCATCTTGCTGCTACTAGCCTTATGACGTTGATTTCATGGCTGAGTGATATTCCATTGTACATAAGGACCACAACTTCTTTATCCATTTTTCTCTTTCCTGGGATATTTAAGGTGTAACGAAGTGGAGGTTCTTGTCAACAGAGCAGCCCTAAACTTTGGGGTGCCTGTGTCTTGCTGATTTTTAGTTTTGCCAATTTATACGCCCATGAGTGGAAGTGCCCTATGCTCCCTAAGCTGAGTTTTTTAGATGTTTCAGGACACACCGTGCACTTCTCCAGTGTGGCTGTTGGCAATTTACATCCCGCCCATCAGCGTAGCCAGGCTCCCGTTTCTCCATGGCCTGTCTTGCATTTCTGGTTTTGACACTTTATTCAGCATGGCCCTTTTGACCGATGGGAAGCGAGACTTCTTTGTAGCGCTGATTTGCCTTTCCAGGTTGCTTGGTTGGCCAAAAAGGGCGTATGCGTTTTTTCCTGAATATATTCAGGAAAAAACGCATACGCCCTTTTTGGCCAAGGGCATCATAGTCGAGATTTTGCCTCTTTTCCTGTGCGTTAAAGGCGATTCTCATCTCCCTCCTGAAATCTGTTTCCTGCAATTCTGCCTTGCTTTCAAATCCTCCTCGTTGCCTTCCCTCAATATATTTGTGGATGAGAGTCATCATTTATAAGTCTGCAGGTTTGTGAATTGCAGTGCCCCTGAGCTCCATTTTTCAACTCGCTTTCTTGGGAGCTGGCCGCAAAAGCGCAGGATTGCTTCAGGCCCTATTCTGGTCCCGGGCGGCAGGCTGAGCCTGTGGTTAATTCTTCTTCCTGATGGGAAAATAGAGTGACCTGTGCCTGTCCAAGCACCTAGAGCTAGTCTCTCATTGATTCCCCCTCTTCCCGTTCATCCTCAGGACAAATTGCAACGTGTACGGAACAGGAGGTTAAAGGTGCTGATTCTCCAAGGAGGGAGATTGCTAGTAAAGCGGCTGGAATGGCGAACCCGAGCACAAGGAGATGATAAATGAGGTGCGTTTTAGAAACCTTTCCCGATCACACGGTGTACCATCTTCTGGGTTTCTCATGCATGTTTTCGATGTAGGAAGATGCTCTTGAATCTGGAGACTTGGGACCCATGGGATGGGTACCACGCAGTATTACTTTAAAGGGTCTGCGTTTGCTCACCCAACCTCACCAAATCTCTCAGCCCCAAGAGTGTCCACCCTTATGTCTCAATCAGCTGTGGGTCTAGATATGGTCAATCCAGGTGGCATCACAGCCCCTGAACGAATTTTGTAAGAATTTCTCTCTCTTTCACTGTCTTTGTTTCACGGGTTTTTAAAAGTAATTGATTTTTATAATGCGGTCTAGCTGCTTTTCACTGCTGTGTTTATGCCGCTTTACAGCCACTTGACTCACTTACAGAGAGATATCAATACATAGGTTTTAAGATTCTTACTAGTCAGATATATTCTTGGGCGGTGAATAGGGGGTGTTGAGTCCAATTCACTGAGCAAGGAGTAGGTCTTGTCTATTACATATTGCGTTTATGGAACGGTATCTGAGCTAATTTGAAACCCTTGTTTTATGCATCACCCCACCTCACCTTTCCCGTTAAGCAGCCATAGTGTGTTTTCTAAACGTGTGACCCTGCTCTGATTTGTAATTCAGTTCAAGGGTAGCGGTTTTTATATTCCCTCTATAAGTGATATCTTATGATAAGTATCTTTTTCTGTGTGATTTATTTCACTTAGAATCGTCCTACCTAAATCCACTCATCTTGCTGCTACTAGCTTTATGACGTTGATTTCATGGCTGAGTGATATTCCATTGTACATAAGGACCACAACTTCTTTATCCATTTTTCTCTTTCCTGGGATATTTAAGGTGTAACGAAGTGGAGGTTCTTGTCAACAGAGCAGCCCTAAACTTTGGGGTGCCTGTGTCTTGCTGATTTTTAGTTTTCCCAATTTATACGCCCATGAGTGGAAGTGCCCTATGCTCCCTAAGCTGAGTTTTTTAGATGTTTCAGGACACACCGTGCACTTCTCCAGAGTGGCTGTTGGCAATTTACATCCCGCCCATCAGCGTAGCTAGGCTCCCGTGTCTCCATGGCCTGTCTTGCATTTCTGGTTTTGACACTTTATTCAGCATGGCCCTTTTGACCGATGGGAAGCGAGACTTCTTTGTAGCGCTGATTTGCCTTTCCAGGTTGCTTGGTTGGCCAAAAAGGGCGTATGCGTTTTTTCCTGAATATATTCAGGAAAAAACGCATACGCCCTTTTTGGCCAAGGGCATCATTGTCGAGGTTTTGCCGCTTTTCCTGTGCTTTAAAGGCGATTCGAATCTCCCTCCTGAAATCTGTTTCCTGCAATTCTGCCTTGCTTTCAAATCCTCTTCGTTGCCTTCCCTCAATATATTTGTGGACGAGAGTCATCATTTATAAGTCTGCAGGTTTGTGAATTGCAGTGCCCCTGAGATCCATTTTTCAACTCGCTTTCTTGGGAGCTGGCCGCAAAAGCGCAGGATTGCTTCAGGCCCTATTCTGGTCCCGGGCGGCAGGCTGAGCCTGTGGTTAATTCTTCTTCCTGATGGGAAAATAGAGTGACCTGTGCCTGTCCCAACACCTAGAGCTAGTCTCTCATTGGTTCCCCCTCTTCCCGTTCATCCTCAGGACAAATTGCAACCTGTACGGAACAGGAGGTTAAAGGTGCTGATTCTCCAAGGAGGGAGATTGCTAGTAAAGCGGCTGGAATGGCGAACCCGAGCACAAGGAGATGAGAAATGAGGTGCGTTTTAGAAACCTTTCCCGATCACACAGTGTACCATCTTCTGGGTTTCTCATGCATGTTTTCGATGTAGGAAGATGCCCTTGAACCTGGAGATTTGGGACCCATGGGATGGGTACCACGCATTATTACTTTAAAGGGTCTGCGTTTGCTCACCCAACCTCACCAAACCTCTCAGCCCCAAGAGTGTCCACCCTTATGTCTCAGTCAGCTGTGGGTCTAGATATGGTCAATCCAGGTGGCATCACAGCCCCTGAACGAATTTTGTAAGAATTTCTCTCTCTTTCACTGTCTTTGTTTCACGGGTTTTTAAAAGTAATTGATTTTTTTTTAGTTGTTTTGTTTGTTTTTTTATACTGCAGGTTCTTATTAGGCATAAATTTTGTACACATCAGTGTATACATGTCAATCCCAATCGCCCAATTCAGCACACCACCATCCCCACCTCACCGCAGTTTTTCCCCCTTGGTGTCCATATGTCCATTCTCTACATCTGTGTCTCAACTTCTGCCCTGCAAACTGGCTCATCTGTACCATTTTTCTAGGTTCCACATACATGCATTAACATATGATATTTGTTTTTCTCTTTCTGACTTACTTCACTCTGTATGACAGTCTCTAGATCCATCCACGTCTCAACAAATGACTCAATTTCGTTCCTTTTAATGGCTGAGTAATATTCCATTGTATATATGTACCACATCTTCTTTATCCATTCGTCTGTTGAGGGGCATTTAGGTTGCTTACATGACCTGGCTATTGTAAATAGTGCTGCAATGAACATTCGAGTGCATGTGTCTTTTTGAATTACGGTTTTCTCTGGGTATATGCCCAGTAGTGGGATTGCTGGGTCTTATGGTAATTCTATTTTTAGTTTTTTAAGGAACCTCCATATTGTTCTCCATAGTGGCTGTATCAATTTAGATTCCCCACCAACAGTGCAAGAGGGTTCCCTTTTCTCCACACCCTCTCCAGCATTTGTTGTTTGTAGATTTTCTGATGATGCCCATTCTAACAGGAGTGAGGTGATACCTCATTGTAGTTTTGATTTGCATTTCTCTAATAATTAGTGATGTTGAGCATCTTTTCATGTGCTTCATGGCCGTCTGTATGTCTTCTTTGGAGAAATGTCTATTTAGGTCTTCTGCCCATTTTTGGATTGGGGTGTTTGTTTCTTTGATATTGAGCTGAATGAGCTGTTTATATATTTTGGAGATTAATCCTTTGTCCGTTGATTCATTTGCAAATATTTTCTCCCATTCTGAGGGTTGTCTTTTCGTCTTGTTTATGGTCTCCTTTGCTGTGCAAAAGCTTTGAAGTTTCATTAGGTCCCACTTGTTTATTTTTGTTTTTATTTCCTTTACTCTAGGAGGTGGATCAAAAAAGATCTTGCTCTGATTTATGTCAAAGAGTGTTTTTCCTATGTTTTCCTCTAAGAGTTTTATAGTGTCCAGTCTTATATTTAGGTCTCTAATCCATTTTGAGTTTATTTTTGTGTATGGTGTTAGGGAGTATTCTAATTTCATTCTTTTACATGTAGCTGTCCAGTTTTCCCAGCACCACTTATTGAAGAGACTGTCTTTTCTCCATTGTATATCTTTGCCTCCTTTGTCATAGATTAGTTGACCATAGGTGTGTGGATTAATCTCTGGGCTTTCTATCTTGTTCCATTGATCTATGTTTCTGTTTTTGTGCCAGTACCATATTGTCTTGATTACTGTAGCTTTGTAGTATAGTCTGAAGTCAGGGAGTCTGATTCCTCCAGCTCCATTTTTTTGCCTCAAGACTGCTTTGGCTATTCGGGGTCTTTTGTGTCTCCATACAAATTTTAAGATGATTTGTTCTAGCTCCGTAAAAAATGCCATTGGTAATTTGATAGGGATTGCATTGAATCTGTAGATTGCTTTGGGTAGTATACTCATTTTCACAATGTTGATTCTTCCAAAAGAAGAACATGGTATATCTCTCCATCTGTTGGTATCATCTTTAATTTCTTTCATCAGTGTCTTATAGTTTTCTGCACACAGGTCTTTTGTCTCCCTAGGTAGGTTTATTCCTAGGTATTTTATTCTTTTTTGTTGCAATGGTAAATGGGAGTGTTTCCATAATTTCTCTTTCAGATTTTTCATCATTAGTGTATAGGAATGCAAGAGATTTCTGTGCATTAATTTTGTATCCTGCAACTTTTCCATATTCATTAATTAGCTCTAGCAGTTTTCTGGTGGCAGTTTTAGGATTCTCTATGTATAGTATCATGTCATCCGCAAACAGTGACAGTTTTACTTCCTCTTTTCCAATCTGTATTCCTTTTATTTCTTTTTCTTCTCTGATTGCCGTGGCTAGGACTTCCAGAACTATGTTGAATAATAGTGGTGAGAGTGGACATCCTTGTCTCGTTCCTGATCTTAGAGGAAATGCTTTCAGTTTTTCACCATTGACAATGATGTTTGCTGTGGGTTTGTCATATATGGCCTTTATTATGTTGAGGTAGGTTCCCTCTATGCCCACTTTCTGGAGAGTTTTTATCAGAAATGGGTGCTGAATTTTGTCAAAAGCTTTTTCTGCATCTATTGAGATGATCATATGGTTTTTATTCTTCAATTTGTTAATATGGTGTATCACATTGATTGATTTGCGTATATTGAAGAATCCTTGCATCCCTGGGATAAATCCCACTTGATCGTGGTGTATGATCCTTCTAATGTGTTGTTGGATTCTGTTTGTTAGTATTTTGTTGAGGAATTTTGCATCTATGTTCATCAGTGATATTGGTCTGTAATTTTCTTTTTTTGTAGTGTCTTTGTCTGGTTTTGGTATCAGGGTGATGGTGGCCTCATAGAATGAGTTTGGGAGTGTTCCTTCCTCTGCAATTTTTTGGAAGAGTTTGAGAAGGATGGGTGTTAGCTCTTCTCTAAATGTTTGATAGAATTCACCTTTGAAGCCATCTGGTCCTGGACTTTTGTTTGTTGGAAGATTTTTAATCACAGTTTCAATTTCATTACTTGTGATTGGTCTGTTCATATTTTCTGTTTCTTCCTGATTCAGTCTTGGAAGGTTATACCTTTCTAAGAATTTGTCCATTTCTTCCAGGTTGTCCATTTTATTGGCATAAAGTTGCTTATAGTAGTCTCTTAGGATGTTTTGTATTTCTGCAGTGTCTGTTGTAACTTCTCCTTTTTCATTTCTGATTTTATTGATTTGAGTCCTCTCCCTCTTTTTCTTGATGAGTCTGGCTAATGGCTTATCAATTTTGTTTATCTTCTCAAAGAACCAACTTTTAGTTTTATTGATCTTTGCTATTGTTTTCTTTGTTTCTATTTCATTTATTTCTGCTCTGATCTTTATGATTTCTTTCCTTCTGCTAACTTTGGGTTTTGTTTGTTCTTCTTTCTCTAGTTTCTTTAGGTGTAAGGTTAGATTGTTTACTTGAGATTTTTCTTGTTTCTTTAGGTAGGCTTGTATAGCTATAAACTTCCCTCTTAGAACTGCTTTTGCTGCATCCCATAGGTTTTGGGTCGTCGTGTTTTCATTGTCATTTGTCTCTAGGTATTTTTTTATTTCCTCTTTGATTTCTTCAGTGATCTCTTGGTTATTTAGTAACGTATTGTTTAGCCTCCATGTGTTTGTTTTTTTACGTTTTTTTCCCTGTAATTCATTTCTAATCTCATAGCGTTGTGGTCAGAAAAGATGCTTGGTATGATTTCAATTTTCTTAAATTTACTGAGGCTTGATTTGTGACCCAAGATGTGATCTATCCTGGAGAATGTTCCGTGCGCACTTGAGAAGAACATGTAATCTGCTGTTTTTGGATGGAATGTCCTATATATATCAATTAAATCTATCTGGTCTATTGTGTCATTTAAAGCTTCTGTTTCCTTATTTATTTTCATTTTGGATGATCTGTCCATTGGTGTAAGTGAAGTGTTAAAGTCCCCCACTATTATTGTGTTACTGTCGATTTCCTCTTTTATAGCTGTTAGCAGTTGCCTTATGTATTGAGGTGCTCCTATGTTGGGTGCATATATATTTATAATTGTTACATCTTCTTCTTGGATTGATCCCTGGATCATTATGTAGTGTCCTTCCTTGTCTCTTGTAACATTCTTTATTTTAAAGTCTATTTTATCTGTTATGAGTATAGCTACTCCAGCTTTCTTTTGATTTCCATTTGCATGGAATATCTTTTTCCATCCCCTCACTTTCAGTCTGTATGTGTCCCTAGGTCTAAAGTGGGTCTCATGTAGACAGCATATATATGGGTCTTCTTTTTGTATCCATTCAGCCAGTATATGTCTTTTGTTTGGGGCATTTAATCCATTCACGTTTAAGGTAATTATCGATATGTATGTTCCTATGACCATTTTCTTAATTGTTTTGGGTTTGTTTTTGTAGGTCCTTTTCTTCTCTTGTGTTTCCCACTTAGAGAAGTTCCTTTAGCATTTGTTGTAGAACTGGTTTGGTGGTGCTGAATTCTCTTAGCTTTTGCTTGTCTGTAAAGCTTTTGATTTCTCCATCAAATCTAAATGAGATCCTTGCCGGGTAAAGTAATCTTGGTTGTAGGTTCTTCCCTTTCATCACTTTAAGTATATCATGCCACTCCCTTCTGGCTTGCAGAGTTTCTGCTGAGAAATCAGCTGTTAACCTTATGGGAGTTCCCTTGTATGTTATTTGTCGTTTTTCCCTTGCTGATTTCAATAATTTTTCTTTGTCTTTAATTTTTGCCACTTTGATTACTATGTGTCTCGGCGTGTTTCTCCTTGGGTTTATTCTGTATGGGACTCTCTGGGCTTCCTGGACCTGGGTGGCTATTTCCTTTCCCATATTAGGGAAGTTTTCGACTATAATCTCTTCAAATATTTTCTCTGGTTCTTTCTCTCTCTCTTCTCCTTCTGGGACCCCTATAATGCGAATGTTGTTGCGTTTAATGTTGTGCCAGAGATGCCCTTGAACCTGGAGATTTGGGACCCATGGGATGGGTACCACGCATTATTACTTTAAAAGGTCTGCGTTTGCTCACCCAACCTCACCAAACCTCTCAGCCCGAAGAGTGTCCACCCTTATGTCTCAATCAGCTGTGGGTCTAGATATGGTAAATCCAGGTGGCATCACAGCCCCTGAACGAATTTTGTAAGAATTTCTCTCTCTTTCACTATCTTTGTTTCACGGGTTTTTAAAAGTAAAGATTTTTATAATGGGGTTTAGCTGCTTTTCACTGCTGTGTTTATGCCACTTTACACCAGCTTGACTCACTTACAGAGAGATATCAATACATAGGTTTTAAGATTCTTACTAGTCAGATATATTCTTGGGCGGTGAATAGGGGGTGTTGAGTCCAGTTCACTGAGCAGGTCTTGTCTATTACATTTTGGGTTTATGGAATGGTATCTGAGCTAATTTGAAACCCTTGTTTTATGCATCACTCCACCTCACCTTTCCCGTTAAGCAGCTATAGTGTGTTTTCTAAACGTGTGACTCTGTTCTGTTTTGTAACTCATTTCAAGGGTAGCGGTTTTTACATTCCCTCTATAAGTGATAACTTAGGATAAGTGTCTTTTTCTGTGTGACTTATTTCACTTAGACTCTTCGTACCTAAATCCACTCATCATGCTGCTACTAACCTTATGACGTTGATTTCATGGCTGAGTGATATTCTATTGTACATAAGGACCGCAACTTCTTTATCCATTTTTCTCTTTCCTGGGATATTTAAGGTGTAACGAAGTGGAGGTTCTTGTAAACAGAGCAGCCCTAAACTTTGTGGTGCCTGTGTCTTGCTGATTTTTAGTTTTGCCAGTTTTTACGCCCATAAGTGGAAGTGCCCTATGCTCTCTAATCTGAGTTGTTTAGATGTTTCAGGACACACCGTGCACTTCTCCAGAGAGGCTGTTGGCAATTTACATCCCGCCCATCAGCGTAGCCAGGCTCCCGTTTCTCCATGGCCGGTCCTGCATTTCTGGTTTTGACACTTTATTCAGCATGGCCCTTTTGACCGATGGGAATCGAGACTTCTTTGTAGCGCTGATTTGCCTTTCCAGGTTGCTTGGTTGGCCAAAAAGGGCGTATGCGTTTTTTCCTGAATATATTCAGGAAAAAACGCATACGCCCTTTTTGGCCAAGGGAATCATTGTCGAGGTTTTGCCGCTTTTCCTGTGCTTTAAAGGCGATTCGAATCTCCCTCCTGAAATCTCTTTCCTGCAATTCTGCCTTGCTTTCAAATCCTCTTCGTTGCCTTCCCTCAATATATTTGTGGACGAGAGTCATCATTTATAAGTCTGCAGGTTTGTGAATTGCAGTGCCCCTGAGCTCCATTTTTCAACTCGCTTTCTTGGGAGCTGGCCGCAAAAGCGCAGGATTGATTCAGGCCCTATTCTGGTCCCAGGCGGCAGGCTGAGCCTGTGGTTAATTCTTCTTCCTCATGGGAAAATAGAGTAGCATGTGCCTGTCCCAACACCTAGAGCTAGTCTCTCTTTGGTTCCCACTGTTCTCATTCATCCTCAGGACAAATTGCAACCTGTACAGAACAGGAGGTTAAAGGTGCTGATTCTCCAAGGAGGGAGATTGCTAGTAAAGTGGCTGGAATGGCTAACCCGAACAGTAGGAGATGAGAAATGAGGTGCGTTTTAGAATCTTTTCTCGATCACACCGTGTATCATCTTCTGGGTTTCTCATGCATGTTTTCGATGTAGGAAGATGCCCTTGAACCTGGAGTTTTGGGACCCGTGGGATGGGTACCACGCAGTATTACTTTAACGGGTTTGCGTCTGCTCACCCAACCTCACCAATCCTCTCTGCCCCACGAGTGTCCAGCCTTATGTGTAACCCAGCCGTGGGTCTAGATATGGTCAATCCAGGTTGCTTCACTGCCCCTGAACAAAATTTTTACTAATTTCTCTCTCTTTCATTTTATTTGTTGGGGTTTTTTTTGTAATTTATTTTTAGATTGGGGTTTAGCTGATTTTCACTGCTGTGTTTATGCTGCTTTACACCCACTTGACTCACTTACAGAGAGATATCAATACATAGGTTTTAAGATTCTTACTAGTCAGATATATTCTTGTGCCGTGAATAGGGAGTGTTGAGTCCACTTCTCTGAGCAAGGGGTAGGTCTTGTCTATTACCTATTGGGTATATGGAACCGTGTCTGAGCTTATTTGAAACTCTTGTTTTATGCATCACCCCACCTCACCTTTCCCGTTAAGCAGCCATAGTGTGTTTTCTAAACATGTGACTCTGTTCTGTTTTGTAATTCAGTTCAAGTGTAGCTGTTTTTACATTCCCTGTATAAGTGATATCTTATGATAAGTATCTTTTTCTGTGTGACTTATTTCACTTAGAAACACTGTACTTGAATCCACTCATCATGCTGCTATTAGCCGTTTGACATTGATTTCATGGCTGAGTGGTATTCCATTGTACATATTAGCACAACTTCTTTATCCATTTTTCTCTATCCTGGCATATTAATGGTGTACTGAAGTGGATGGAGGTTCTTGTAAACAGAGCAGCCCTAAACTTTGGGGTACCTGTGTCTTTTTGATTTTTATTTTTCCCAGTTTATACGCCCATGAGTGGAAGTGCCCTATGCTCTCTAGCTGTGTTTTTTAGATGTTTTAGGAAACACCATACACTTCTCCAGATTGGCCGTTGGCAAATTACATCCCGCCCATCAGCCTAACAAGGCTCCCTTTTCTCCCTGGCCTGTCCTGCCTTTCTGGTTTTGACACTTGATTCAGCATAGCACTTTTGACCGATGGGAAGCGAGACTTCTTTGTAGCGCTGATTTGCCTTTCCAGGTTGCTTGGTTGACCAAAAAGGGCGTATGCGTTTTTTCCTGAATATATTCAGGAAAAAACGCATACGCCCTTTTTGGCCAAGGGCATCATTGTCGAGGTTTTGCCGCTTTTCCTGTGCTTTAAAGGCGATTCGAATCTCCCTCCTGAAATCTGTTTCCTGCAATTCTGCCTTGCTTTCAAATCCTCTTCGTTGCCTTCCCTCAATATATTTGTGGACGAGAGTCATCATTTATAAGTCTGCAGGTTTGTGAATTGCAGTGCCCCTGAGCTCCATTTTTCAACTCGCTTTCCTGGGAGCTGGCCGCAAAAGCGCAGGATTGCTTCAGGCCCTATTCTGGTCCCGGGCGGCAGGCTGAGCCTGTGGTTAATTCTTCTTTTTGATTTGAAATTAGAGTGACCTGTGCCTGTCTGAACATCTAGGGCTTGTCTCTCATTGTTTCTCCTCCTTCCCCTTCATCCTCTGGACAAATTCCAAAGTCTGTGCAACCGGATGTTGAAGGTGCTGACATCCTCATGTGTGGAGAATGTTAGGAAAGAGGCTGGAGGGTTTAACCCGACAACCAGGGGATTAGGAGATGAGGTGCCTTTTCCAAAATCTTCCTGATCCAACCGTGTACCATCTTCTGGGTGTCACAGGCATGTTTTAGCTGTAGGAAAGCTCCCATGTATGTAAGGAGAACACCAGGGATTTTTTCAAATCAGTGTCTCCCCGAACCCCAATCTTGGGAATTTTTAAGCTACTGGTACATGTATGTCCATTAAGGGACTGGGCTGTCGGCAGAGTCCAAACCTTAGAGGATTGAAGTCTTCATGGTCAGAAACGCTCACCATCGGCCTCCTTTAGTTTCCATTTTATCTGTAGTTGATAGATGATGTCGATATAGATATCTATTGTTTTTCAGATTATTTCCCCTTAGGGGTTATTACAAAATATTGAGTATAGTTCCCTGTGCTATACAGCAGTTCCTTGTTGATGATATATTTTATACATAGCAGTGTGTATATGTTAATCCGAAACTGTTAATTTATCCCTCCTCCCACCTTTCCCCTTTGGTAATAAAAAAATACAAGATTTTATACTTCTCAGAAATCTAGGAGCTGGAAGAGAGGTATCATTTTCAATGGAAAATCATTCAAAACAACATTGAAACTTCAGCCAAGATTAGTAGATCCACATCCTTGGAAAGAAATCACTGCATTTCTCTAACGTTGACCTGACAAATACGACAAACCCCTCCACTGAACTTGCTTATAATAAAGTGATGGAAATATCAAATGGAAGTGTTTGAAATACCTTATTTTACACGAGCCTTATACACTGCTCTATGTTAACTACAGTTTGGCTCACACATCTGTTCATTGAAGTTACAATATTTGGCTCACACATATGTTCATTGAAGTTACAATATTTGGCTCACACATCTGTTCATTGAAGTTACAGTGTTCTCAAATTCTGTTACTGATCCTTCAGAGTCGGCCCCAACAAGGGTCCCCCTGCCCAGTGTCATTGGAGCCAACAGATCGAGACTGAGTTTGGTTCAGAAGCAAAGGAAAACTTTATATTTTGATCAGAGAATGGAGAGGTGATAGCGTGCACTCCCCCGAGGGCTGTGGACCGGGCTGCTGTGTAGGGATCCCGTCAGTGTCAGCAGGAGGGATGGGGCGGAGCTCTCGAGGTCTGGGTTGGCTGGAGCTCAGGCTCTATGTGGCGGAGTCTGCACAGGGCCCCGAGAGCTGAGGTGTCGGCCCAGCCATTTTGCACTAGGAAATCGGGTCTGAAGTGCCAGGTGTGGGACCTCTGCCTGTGGAAACCTAGGAACAAGTGAAATTAGAAAAAGCACAAAGGAAAAAAGGGTTAGACTTTATTTTATTGCCCAGATTCTATTTTTATCTCCCAGGAATTTTTAATGGGCTTTGCCGGTGACAAACCCCTCCTCTGCCTCTTGTCCCATTCCACATTCTTGGGGTGCTGAGGGTGCAGACACCTCTTCTCTAAATGCTTCGTGCTGAGTTGGGTATCCTCATACCCGGGGGGAGGGGCAGGACTTCTCCCCAGCAGCCTCCAGGTGAGGTTGATTGTCCCGAGGCCTCCTCCCTCACTGCTCGTCTGCCTGAGCCCCAGCGTTGGAAGTTTTATAGATTCTAATGACCTTTAAGGGTCCAGGAAAGAGATGCACAGGGACGCTGGGGGGGCCGGTTTTACCCTGCTCCACATTGGTTCGGCCCCCTTAGGCTGACGGTTTCTGCCAGCCTAGATGCTCTGACCAGTAGTCTGTGCTTTCTTCAGTTAGGCCACTGAATTAACGTACAAACAGCACCAGGTTTCAGAACCCTGCCTGCTCAACATCCAGACAGTCCAGGGCCGGTGGTGATCCAGGACCATGATGGCCACTCAGTCACCGCCCTTTTGAAGTAACCAGGAGTACATCTGGTCTCATTGGCCGCCGTCACCGTGGTGTCTGTAGGCTTTTCTATGGTGGCAGCGTTATTTACGGGTCCCCTGCCAGGTTTATTAGCTCCGCTCTGGGTGCAGTAAGTCCTGCAAGCAATAGTCTGTTCTTTTGGGGCACACTCTTGTGGTTTTCTGAGAGAAGCTCCAGGTCAAGTGATGGTCACATGAGTCGTCATGGGGGCCTTTTGTCCCAGGTTGTCTCTCTGGAGGTTGGAGTTGGAGGGCCTCCTCACTCGAGGTCATTGTGCCCACGGAGCGATCCCTGCAACTTCAGGGCATGGTGGGTGTTTAGGATCACCAAGTGGCGTTCTTTACCCTTAGGAGGGAGCTGGCCTTGCGGGCTGCTCATTTCCACGTTTTTAGATACCCCCAGTATCCTGGTCGGATGGGGTGGCTGGCCAATGCCTGGAGGGCATTCTTGCGTTGTTCCATTTCAAGTGGTCCCAGTTTTGACACTAAAACTCCAAGGGCGATTCGCCTTCGACCAGGAATGTAAAGGTCAAAGGGTTTAGCTAAATTAGGGAGGTCCAGGGCAAGGGTCTGAATTGACTGCTCTTTCCATTCTTGAAAGGCCGCTTCTGGATTCTATTCAAAAGGATCATCATCTTTTCCTTTCAGTGTTTCATATAGAGGCCCGGGTATTAGACTGTAGTTAGGGATCCAGATGCAGCAAACCCCAGTCTCCCCAGGAACCCCTAAGCTGTCTTCTAGTTTTAGGAAGGGTGAGGCTGCAAATGGCTTCTTCCCTTTCCTGGGATGGGCTTCTCCGATCTTCTGTGAGAATGAAGCCCAGGCAGGTCACCTTAGTCTGTGATATTTGAGCCTTTTTCTTAGACACCTTCTATCTTTTATTGGCTAGGTAGTCCAGAGGCCTCCTTAGTAGGGCTGGCGATCAGAATGTCGTCTGCATATTTTTTTAAAAGTTATTTATTTATTATTTATGGCTGTGTTGTGTCTTTGTTTCTGTGCGAGGGATTTCTCTAGTTGCAGCAAGCGGGGGCCACTCTTCATCGCGGTGCGCGGGCCTCTCACTATTGCAGCCTCTCTTATTGTGGAGCACAGGCTCCAGAAGCGCAGGCTCAGTAATTGTGGCTCACGGGCCTAGTTGCTCCGTGGCATATGGGATCTTCTCAGACCAGGGCTCGAACCTGTGTCCCCTGCATTGGCAGGCAGATTCTCAACCACTGCGCCACCAGGGAAGCCCAGAATGTCGTCTGCATATTGAAGGAGGGTTCACTTCTCCAGAGGTAGATCTTTTAGGGTTTTAGCTAACGTTTCCCCAAAGATGGTGTGGGAATTTTTGAACCCCTGGGGCAGGACGGCCAAGCAGTATTGTTTTTGTTGTATGTTGAGTCCTGCCACTCACAGCCAAAATTTCTTGTGACTCTGGGACTAATGGAATACAGAAGAAGGCATCATTGAAGTCTAATACAGAATACCATGTCCTGGTGGATGGTAGAATGGCCAGCAGGGTGTAGGAATTAGGAACTACTGGATGTATATCCTCTGTGGCTTCACTGACTGTCCTGGCGTCTTTACCAGGTCCCCAGCAGCCCACGGGGCTCTCATGGTCAGGCCCCTCCCAGGATATGGAGCTCACCTGTGCAGGTAGCCAGCAGCCCACGGGGCTCTCGTGGTTAGGCCCCTCCCAGGATATGGAGCTCACCTGTGCAGGTACCCAGGAGCCCATGGGGCTCTCATTGTCAGGCCCCTCCCAGGATATGGAGCTCACCTGGGCAGGTACCCAGCAGCCCACGGGGCTCTCGTGGTCAGGCCCCTCCCAGGATATGGAGCTCACCTGGGCAGGTACCCAGCAGCTCACGGGGCTCTCGTGGGCAGGCCCCTCCCTGGATATGGAGATCCCTTGGACAGGTACCCTGGCAGAGCTGGGCACACAGGAACCGTGCACATAGCCCTCATTGCAGAGCACCGCCAGCACACCTGTCGCTCAGAGCTGACACAGAGCACCTCAGAGCAGGGCTTGAACTAACAAACAGCAGCTCCGACATGTCTGTGACCCTAGGCTTCACTCTGTGCAGCCTCCCTCCACCTGGTCTTCCAGGGGCTTCCACTGCAGCCGGGGCACCAGGCATCTGTCTCCACCCACCAACCCTCCTCTCCCTGACTCCTGGGTTCTCTCATTAGGAGAGGGTCTTCTTGAAGTTGTCTTCCACTCATGGACCAGATAAAATGATTAGAAAACAAGCCAGGGCTGCCACCCCTTGTCTATCCTGACTCTCGGGACCCTACACCTGTTCCTTGGATCTGGCCGGTGCAGCAAGGCCCATTATCTGCAACTCTGAGCCCCTGAGGGGCGAGGATTGGCTGACCTGGGCAGCCTGACCTGGCCGGCCAGCCCTTCCCAGGTGTGCCTGGGTTGAGGTCAATATAAACACCCCTCCAGGCAGCAAAAGCCTCTGCAGCTGTGCCTGACGCCATATTCTCTGCCCCGTCAGCAGTCTCGGGGTTGTGCTGGTGGGAGGGAGTAGGGCCCAGGGCTCTATGAGTGGCCCCGTGTGAGTGGGGCTCTGCTGGACTTTCTGCAGGAGTTGCCGGGCAGCCACCTGCTAAAGAAGACGATGTGTCACCCATACCTGCTGCTGTAATTTCTCCGCGGGCAGAGGTGAGGAAGGAAAAAAGCAGTGGGGACCGGGACAGGAGGGGTACCTCAGTCAGGGAAATGGAAAGCTTCCAGAAGAGCGCCCGGGGCCAGGACCATCCTGGCTGGCCTGCGTGCTGTCGCTGGTGTGACTCCAAGCCCTTTCCTCTAGGCTTTAAAGTCTTTGCACACATTCAAGTGTTTTACCTGGGAAGGGTGGGAAAAGTTCAGCAGCAGCTGGCCTGAGGCTCAGATCACGTTTACTCAGAGACACCTCCTCACGGTCCCCCAGCTTTGCAATGAGGACGCTCCTTGCGGGGGAGCTGCTGGCTGCATGGGAGACGATTCCCCACCTCTGACTAACTTCAGAATTGTTTACCACTGGAGCAAGTGCCCTGATAGGGTTTTCCTCTGTATGACCGGTGGGTTCTGTTTTTTTTTTTTTCTTTTTTGGTTCAAGGTAGGTTTTATTCCTCTTTTTGTATTTATAGATATAAGCATGGGAATAATTCATTTATATAAATACGTCTATGGGAAGGACAGAACTTTTTTTTGTGTTTTATGTTTTTAAATATTATTTTTTAATTTTTAAATTTTATTTTATTCATTTTTTTATACAGCAGGCTCTTATTGGTTATCTATTTTATACATATAAGTGTGTATATGTCAATCCCAGGCTCGCAATTCATCCCACCACCACCACCCTGCCACTTTCCCCCCTTGGTGACCATACATTTGTTCTCTACATCTGTGTCTCTATTTCTGCCTTGCAAACCGGTTCATCTGTACCAATTTTCTAGGTTCCACATGTATGCGTTAATATACGATATTTGTTTTTCTTTTTCTGACTTACTTCACTCTGTATGACAGTCTCTAGATCTATCCATGTCTTTACAAGTGACCCAATTTCATTCCTTTTTATGACTGAGTAATATTCCATTTTATATATGTACCACATATTTTCCATTTGTCTATCTATGGGCATTTAGGTTGCTTCCATGACCTGGCTATTGTAAATAGTGCTGCAATGAACATTGTGGTGAATGTGTCTTTTTGAATTATGGTTTTCTCTGGGTATATGCCCAGTAGTGGGATTGCTGGGTCATATGGTAATTCTATTTTTAGTTTTTTAAGGAACCTCCATACTGTTCTCCATAGTGACTGTATCAATTTCCATTCCCACAAATAGTGTAAGAGGGTTCCATTTTCTCCACACCCTCTCCAGCATTTGTTGTTTGTAGATTTTCTGATGATGCCCATTCTAACTTGTTTGAGGTAATACCTCATTGTAGTTTTGGTTTATATTTCTCTAATAATTAGTGATGTTGAGCAGCTTTTCATGTGCTTCTTGGCCATCTGTATGTCTTCTTGGGACAAATGTCTTTTTACGACATCTGCCCATTTTTGGATTGGGTTGTTTGTTTTTTTACTGTTGAGCTGCATGAGCTGTTTATATATATTGGAGATTAATCCTTTGTCCATTGATTCGTTTGCAAATATTTTCTCCCATTCTGAGGGTTGTCTTTTCGTCGTCTTTGTAGTTTTCTTTGCTTTCCAAAAGGTTTTAGGTTTCATTTGCTCCCATTTGTTTATTTTTGTTTTTTATTCCATTACTCTAGGAGGTGGATCAAAAAAGATCTTGCTGTGATTTATGTCAAAGAATATTCTTCCTATGTTTTCCTCTATGAGTTTTATAGTGTCCGGTCTAACATTTCGGTCTCTAATCCATTTTGAGTTTATTTTTTGTGTATGGTGTTAGGGAGTGTTCTAATTTCATTCTTTTACGTGTAGTTGTCCATTTTTCCCAGCACCACTTATTGAAGAGACTGTCTTTTCTCCATTGTATATCCTTGCCTCCTTTGTCATAGATTAGTGGACCATAGGTGTGTAGGTTTGCTTCTGGGCTTTCTTTTTTTTTTCTTTTGCATCTTTATTGGAGTATAATTGCTTTACAATTGTGTGTCAGTTTCTGCTGTATGAAAAAGTGAATCAGCTATACGTATACATATAACACCATATCCCCTCCCTCTTGCACTTCCCTCTCACTCCCTTATCCCACCCCTTTAGGTGGTCACAAAGCACCGAGCTGATCTCCCTGTGCTATGTGGCTGCTTCCCAGTAGCTATCAATTTTACATTTGGTAGTGTATATATGTCCATACCACTCTCTCACTTTGTCCCAGCTTACCCTTCCCCCTCCCCGTGTCCTCAAGTCCTTTCTCTACGTCTGTGTCCTTAATCCTTTCCTGCCCCTAGGTTCTTCATAAACTTTTTTCTTTTAGATTCCATATATATGTGTTAGCATACGGTATTTGTTTTTCTCTTTCTGACTTACTTCACTCTGTAGGACAGACTCTAGATCCATCCACCTCACTACAAATAACTCAATTTCGTTTCTTTTTATGGCTGAATAATGTTCCATTGTATATATGTGCCACATCTTCTTTATGCAGTTATGTGTTGATGGACACTTAGGTTGCTTCCATGTCCTGGCTATTGTAAATAGAGCTACAATGAACATTGTGGTACATGACTCTTTTTGAATTATGGTTTTCTCAGGGTAAATGTCCAGTAGTGGGATTGCTGGGTTGTACGGTTTTTCAATTTTTAGTTTTCAAGGAACCCCCATACCATTCTCCCTAGTAGCTATATCAATTTACATTCCCACCAACAGTGCAAGAGGGTTCCCTTTTTTCCAATAAATGCCTCTCCAGCATTTACTGTTTGTAGATTTTTTGATGACGGCCGTTCTGACTGGTGTGAGGTGATATCTCACTGTAGTTTTGATTTGCATTTCTCTAATGATTAGTGATGTTCAGCATCCTTTCATGTGTTTGTTGGGAAACTGTATATCTTCTTTGTAGAAATGTCTATTTAGGTCTTCTGCCCATTTTTGGATTGGGTTGTTTGGTTTTGTGATATTGAGCTACATGAGCTGCTTTTTGGAGATTAATCCTTTGCCATTTGCTTCATTTGAAAATATTTTCTCCCATTCTGATGGTTGTCTTTTCATCTTGCTTATGTTTTCCTTTGCTGTGCAAAAGATTTTAAGTTTCATTAGGTACCATTTTTTAAATTTTTGTTTTTATTTCCATTTCCCTAGGAGGTGGGTCAAAAAGGATCTTGCTGTGATTTATGTCATAGACTGTTCTGCTTATGTTTTCCTCTAAGAGTTTTATAGTGGCAGGTCTTACATTTAGGTCTCTAATCCATTTTGAGTTTATTTTTGTGTATGGTGTTAGGGAGAGTTCTAATTTCATTCTTTTACATGTAGCTGTCCAGTTTTCCCAGCACCACTTACTGAAGACACTGTCTTTTCTCCATTGTATACCCTTGCCTCCTTTGTCATGGATTAGTTAACCATAGGTACGTGGGTTTATCTCTGTGCTTTCTATCCTGTTCTATTAATCTCTATTTCTGTTTTTGTGTCAGTACCATATCATCTTGATTACTGTAGCTTTGTAATATAGTCTGAAGTCTGGAAGTCTGATTACTCCAGCTCTTTTTTTTTCCCCTCAAGGCTGCTTTGGCTATCCGGGGTCTTTTGTGTCTCCCTACAAATTTTAAGATTTTTTTTCTAGTTCTGTAGAAAATGCCAAAGGTATTTTGATAGGGATTGCATTGAATCTGTATATTGCTTTGGGTAGTATAGTCATTTTCACAATATTGATTCTTCTAATCCAAGAACATGGTATATGTCTCCATCTGTTTATATCATCTTTGATTTCTTTCATCAGTGTCGTATAGTTTTATGAGTACAGGTCTTTTACTTCCTTAGGTAGGTTTATTCCTAGGTAGTTTATTATTTTTGTTGCAGTGGTAATGGGATTGTTTCCTTAATTTCTCTTTCTGTTCTTTCATTGTTAGTGTATAGGAATGCAAGCAATTTCTGTGCATTAATTTTGTATCCTGCAACTTTACCAAATTCATTGATTAGCTCCAGTGGTTTTCTGGTGGCATCTTTAGGATTCTCTACCTATGATATGATGTCATCTGCAAACAGTGACAATTTTACTTTTTCTTTTCCTTTTTGTATTCCTTTTATTTCTTTTTCTTCTCTGATTGCCATGGCTAGGACTTCCAAAACTATGTTGAATAGTAGTGGTGAGAGTGGACATCCTCGTCTTGTTCCTGATCTTAGAGGAAACGCTTTCAGTTTTTCACCATTGAGAATGCTGTTTGCTGTGGGTTTGTCATATATGGCCTTTATAAGGTTGAGGTAGTTTCCCTCTATGCCCACACTCTGCAGAGTTTTTATCATAAATGGATGTTGAATTTTCTCAAAATCTTTTCCTGCATCTATTGAGATGATCATATGGTTTTATTCTACAATTTGTTAATATGGTGTATCACATTGATTTGTGTATATTGAAGAATCCTTGCATCCCTGGGATAAACCCCACTTGATCATGGTGTATGATCCTTCTAACGTGTTGTTCAATTCTGTTTGCTAGTATTTTGTTGAGGATTTTTACATCTATATTCATCAGTGATATTGGTCTATAATTTATTTTCCTTGTAGTATCTTTGTCTGGTTTTGGTATCAGGGTGATGGTGGTCTCATAGAATGAGTTTGGGAGTGTTCCTTCCCCTGCAATTGTTTTGAAGAATTTGAGAAGGTTGGGTGCTAGCTCTTCTCTAAATATTTGATAGAATTCACCTGTGATGCCATCTGGTTCTGGACTTTTGTTTGTTGGAAGATTTTTAATCACAGTTTCAATTTCATTGCTTGTGATAGGTTTGTTCACATTCTCTATTTCTTCCTGATTCAGTCTTGGAAAGTTATCCCTTTCTAAGAATTTGTCCATTTCTTCCAGGTTGTCCATTTTATTGGCATAGAGTTCCTTGTAGTAGTCTCTTAGGATGCTTTGTATTCCTGTGGTGTCTGTTGTAACTTCTCCTTTTTCACTTCTAATTTTGTTGATTTGAGTCCTCTACCTCTTTTTCTTGGGTCTGGCTAAAGGCTTATCATTTTTGTTTATCTTCTCAAAGAACCAGCTTTTAGTTTTATTGATCTTTGCTTTCATTTTCTTTGTTTCTATTCCATTTATTTCTGCTCTGATCTTTATGATTCCTTTCCTTCTACTAACTTTGGGTTTTGTTCTTCTTTCTCTAGTTCCTCTAGGTGTAAGGTTAGATTGTTTATTTGAGATTTTTCTTGTTTCTTGAGGTAGGCTTGTATTGCTATAAACTTCCCTCTTGAACTGCTTTTGCCGCATCCCATAGGTTTTGGATCATCGTGGTTTGTTGTCATTTGTCTCTAGGTAGTTTTTGATTTCCTCTTTTATTTCTTCAGTGATCTCTTGGTTATTTAGTAACGTATTGTTTAGCCTCCATGTTTTTTGTTTTTTACAGATTTTCCCCTGTAATTGATTTCTAATCTCATAGCATTGCGGTCGGAACAGCTGCTTGATATGATTTCAGTTTTCTTTAATTTACTGAGGCTTTTTTGTGACCCGAGATGTGATCTATCCTGGAGAATGTTCCGTGTGCAGTTGAGAAGAACGTGTAATCTGCTCTTTTTGGATGGAATGTCCTATAAATATCAGTTAACTCTATCTGGTCTATTGTGTCATTTAAAGCTTGTGTTTCCTTATTAATTTTCTTTCTGGATGATCTCCACTGGTGTAAGTGAGCTGTTAAAGTCCCCCACTATTATTGTGTTACTGTCGATTTCCTCTTTTATAGCTGTTAGCAGTTGCCTTATATATTGAGGTGCTCCTATGTTGGGTACATATATATTTATAATTGTTATATCTTCTTCTTGGATTCATCCCTTGACCGTTATGTAGTATCTTTCCTTGTCTCTTGTAACATTCTTTATTTTAAAGTCTATTTTATCTGATATGAGTATTGCTACTCCAGCTTTCTTTTGATTTTCATTTGCATAGAATATATTTTTCCATCACCTCACTTTCAGTCTGTATGTGTCCCTAGGTCTGAAATGGGTCTCTTGTAGACAGCATATATATAGGTCTTGTTTTTGTATCCATTCAGAGAGGCTGTGTCTTTTGGTTGGAACATTTAGTCCATTCATGTTTAAGGTAATTATTGATATGTATATTACTATTTTCTTAATTGTTACGGGTTTGTCTTGTTGGGTCCTTTTCTTCTCTTGTGTTTCCCACTTAGAGAATTTCCTTTAGCATTTGGTGTAGAGCTGGTTTCATGGTGCTGAATTCTCTTAGCTTTTGCTTGTCTGTAGGACTTTTGATTTCTCTGTGAAATCT
This sequence comes from Balaenoptera physalus, assembly GCF_965194825.1. NCBI lineage: Eukaryota > Metazoa > Chordata > Mammalia > Artiodactyla > Balaenopteridae > Balaenoptera > Balaenoptera physalus. Next base: position 28,686 of record NW_028125527.1, on the reverse strand, counting down.
GAAAGAGATCCTTGCTGGGTGGAGTACTCTTGGTTGTCGGTTCTTCCCTTTCATCACTTTAAATTTATCATGCCACTCCCTTCTGGCTTGTAGATTTTCTGCTGAGAAATCAGCTGTTATGGGAGTTCCCTTTTATGTTATTTATCATTTTTCCCTTGTTGCTTTCAATAATTTTTCTTTGTCTTTAATTTTTGTCAATTTGGTTACTATGTGTCTTGGCATTTTTCTCCTTTGATTTATCCTGCCTGGGACTCTCTGCGCTTCGTGGACTTGGGTGGCTATTTCTTTTCCCATGCTAGGGAAGTTTTTGACTATAATCTCTTCAAATATATTCTTGCGACCTTTCTCTCTCTCTTCTCCTTCTGGGACCCCTATATTGTGAATGTTGTTGCATTTAATGTTGTCCCAGAGGACTCTTAGGGTGTCTTCATTTATTTTCATTCTTTTTCTTTATTCTGTTCCATGGCAGTGATTTCCACCTTTCTGTCTTCCAGGTCACTTATCCGTTCTTCTGCCACAGTTATTCTGCTACTGATTCCTTCTAGTGTATTTTTCATTTCAGTTATTATATTATTCACCTCTGTTTGTTTGTTCTTTAATTCTTCTAGGTGTTTGTCCCTTAATTCTTCTAGGTCTTTGTTAAGCATTTCTTGCATCTTCTCGATCTTTGCCTCCATTCTTTTTTTTTTTTAATTTTTTTTTTACGTTTTCTTTAAAACATCTTTATTGAAGTATAATTGCTTCACAATGGTGTGTTAGTATCTGCTTTATAACAAAGTGAATCAGCTACACATATACACACGTTCCCATATCTCCTCCCTCCCGCATCTCCCTCCCTCCCACCCTCCCCATCCCACCCCCCCAGGTGGTCACAAAGCACCGAGGTGATCTCCCTGTGCTATGCGGCTGCTTCCCACTAGCCATCTATTTAACATTTGGTAGTGTATATATGTCCATGACACTCTGTCACCCTGTCACATCTCACCCCTCCCCCTCCCCATATCCTCAAGTCCATTCTTTAGTAGGTCTATGTCTTTATTCCCATCTTGCCACTAGGTTCTTCATGACCTTTTTTTTCCCTTATATTCCATATATATGTGTTAGCATACTGTATTTGTTTTTCTCTTTCTGACTTACTTCACTCTGTATGACAGACTCTAACTCCATCCACTTCATTACAAATACCTCCATTTCATTTCTTTTTATGGCTGAGTAATATTCCATTGTATATATGTGCCACATCTTCTTTATCCATTCATCCGATGATGGACACTTAGGTTGCTTCCATGTCCTGGCTATTGTAAATAGAGCTGCAATGAACATTTTGGTACATGACTCTTTTTGAATTATGGTTTTCTCAGGGTATATGCCCAGTAGTGGGATTGCTGGGTCGTATGGTAGTTCTATTTTTTAGTTTTTTAAGGAACCTCCATACTGTTCTCCATAGTGGCTGTATCAATTTACATTCCCACCAACAGTGCAAGAGTGTTCCCTTTTCTCCACACCCTCTCCAGCATTTATTGTTTCTAGATTTTTTGATGATGGCCATTCTGACCGGTGTGAGATGATACCTCATTGTAGTTTTGATTTGCATTTCTCTAATGATTAATGATGTCGCGCATTCTTTCATGTGTCTGTTGGCCATCTGTATATCTTCTTTGGAGAAATGTCTATTTAGGTCTTCTGCCCATTTTTGGATTGGGTTGTTTGTTTTTTTGTTATTGAGCTGCATGAGCTGCTTGTAAATCTTGGAGATTAATCCTTTGTCATTTGCTTCATTTGCAAATATTTTCTCCCATTATGAGGGTTGTCTTTTGGTCTTGTTTATGGTTTCCTTTGCTGTGCAAAAGCTTTTAAGTTTCATTAGGTCCCATTTGTTTATTTGTGTTTTTATTTCCATTTCTCTAGGAGGTGGGTCAAAAAGGATCTTGCTGTGATGTATGTCATAGAGTGTTCTGCCTATGTTTTCCTCTAAGAGTTTGATAGTGTCTGGCTTTACACTTAGGTCTTTAATCCATTTTGAGTTTATTTTTGTGTATGGTGTCAGGGAGTGTTCTAATTTCATACTTTTACATGTACCTGTCCAATTTTCCCAGCACCACTTATTGAAGAGGCTGTCTTTTCTCCACTGTATATGCTTGCCTCCTTTATCAAAGATAAGGTGACCATATGTGCGTGGGTTTATCTCTGGGCTTTCTATCCTGTTCCATGGATCTATATTTCTGTTTTTGTGCCAGTACCAAACTGTCTTGATTACTGTAGCTTTGTAATATAGTCTGAAGTCAGGGAGCCTGATTCCTCCAGCTCCATTTTTCATTCTCAAGATTGCTTTGGCTATTCGGGGTCTTTTGTGTCTCCATACAAATTGTGAAATTTTTTGTTCTAGTTCTGTGAAAAATGCCAGTGGTAATTTGATAGGGATTGCATTGAATCTGTAGATTGCTTTGGGTAGTAGAGTCATTTTCACAATGTTGATTCTTCCAATCCAAGAACATGGTATCTCTCTCCATCTATTTGTATCATCTTTAATTTCTTTCATCAGTGTCCTATAATTTTCTGCATACAGGTCTTTTGTCTCCTTAGGTAGGTTTATTCCTAGATATTTTATTCTTTTTGTTTTTGCCTCCATTCTTTTGCCAAGGTCTAGGATCATCTTCACTATCTTTATTCTGATTCTTTTTCTGGAAGGTTCCCTATCTCCACCTCATTTCGTTTTTTTTCTGGGGTTTTATCTTGTTCCTTGATCTGGTATAAAGTCCTCTGCCTTTTCATTTTGTGTATCTTTCTGTGAATGTGGTTTTCCTTCCACAGGCTTCAGAATTGTAGTTCTTCTTCCTTCTGCTGTCTGCTCTCCAGTGGATGAGTCTGTCTTAGAGGCTTGTGCGAGCTTCCTGATGGGAGGGACTGGTGGTGGGTAGAGCTGGGTGTTGCTTTGTTGGGCAGAGCTTTAATCCGCTTGTCTGCGGATTAAATAAAACTTTAATAAAAAGTTTAATCTGCTTGTCTGCTGATCCATGGGGCTGGGTTCCCTCCCCGTTGGTTGTTTGGCCTGAGGCAACCCAGCACTGGAGCCTACCTTGCTCTTGGTGGGGCTAATGGCGGACTCTGGGAGGGCTCACACCAAGGAGTATTTCCCAGAACTTCTGCTACCAGTGTCGTTGTCCTCACAGTGAGCCACAGCCACAGCCACCACCTGCCTCTGCAGGAGACCCTCTAAAACTATCAGGTAGTTCTGGTCATTCTCCTACGGGGTCACTGCTCCTTCCTCTGGGCCCTGATGTGCACACTACTTTGTGTGTGCCCTCCAAGAGTGGAGTATCTGAGTGGAGTTGAGACTCTGAGACTCTGCGTGGAGTCGCACAGACTCTGGGTCCCGTGAAGCTTCGATGTTTTGTGGTTCTAGAAATCCTATAGGAGACGGTCCACAGCAGGTGAAGCTAATGCTCTCAGTAGAGGTGATGAAGCCAAAGATCTGCAGTTCCAACTAGAGGTGCCGATGTACATACAGGACAAAATCATCTCGTGTGAATGTAGTTCAGGCATGTTTAAGATGAATGGAGCCATGTTAATGCCTACCATATTCTATCTTGAGCCTCTCCTCAGGGACCCCCTCCTCAGTTCCTGAGGCTCCTGTAAGTCATGTAAAGGGGACTGGAGAGTGGGCCCTGTCCAGTCTGAGCCCTGAGTTACCCTGTGTGTATCTTAGGATACTTTGTATTTCTGTGGTGTCTGTTGTAACATTATCTCTTTCATTTCAGATTTATTTGGGCCCTTTCTTTTTAAAAAAAAAATACTATTGTTGTCTTTTATTCTTTACAGAAATGTAATAAGTGTTTGATCTACTATCCTCACTCTATGTATACTTTTTGCAGTGAGATTTTTACTTTACTTTGTTTTCTTGCTACTATCAATAATTAGTGAGACTTCTTTTAAGCTATCTTCAACATTGCTTATAAAGCTGCTTTATTAGTGATGACAGAGCCTTAATGGAAGTCATGTTCTGGTTGTAAAGTAGAATGCAATGTGCCAGCAAAAAGCCCCTTAAGTTTATGTCTCATTACTTCTTGTTCTTTTTTTAATTAATTTTTATTTTTTATCAGAGCAAATTTGATTAAAATGTTTTGTTTCTTCTAGGTGTGCAAGATGTGGTTCTTTTAAACATATACATATATCTATTCTTCTTTGGATCATTTTCCCATGTAGGTTATGACACAATGTTGAGTAATCTTCTCTTGGTATTACGTAGGTCTTTGGTGATTACATGTTTCACATATGTTTCTATATCTATGTTAACCCCAATATCCTAATGTATCCAGTCCTCACAGCTTTCCATTTGGTGAAACATAAGTTTCTTTAATGAATCTGTGATTGCATTTCTCTGTGGAAATATCTTCATTGGTATCAATTTTTAGCTAAGACCTATAAGTGATATTATAGGATATGTGTCTTTTGTTTTCTGACTTAGTACAATTTGCCTGATTACCTCAAGAATCATACATGGTGCTGCAAATGGCATTGTTTCATTTTTTTCCCTGGCTAATATTCCATCTGTACATGAACCAGTTCTTCTTTGACCACGCAACTCTTGATGGACTTTTTGGTTGCATCCATGTCTTGGCTACTGTAATACTGCTGCAATGCACATTTGCTTGCCTGTGTCTTTCCAGATCTATCTTCCTATGTTATAGGCCAAGGAGTGGGTTTGCTGTATCATATGGTAGCTCAGTGTGTACGTTTTAAAGGCACCACCATTGAGTTCTCATTAGTGGCTGTTTCCAGGTTTCGTACAACTTAAAGTTGAGGGTATTCATTTCTCCAAAACACCTTCAGTATTTATTGTTTGTAGTCTTATTGCTGATGGTTATTCTGACAGGTACGAGCTGAGACCTCTTTGTGGTTGAACTTGCATGTGTCCCATAATCTGTTGAAATTGAGCTGTAAAGCATGTCCTTTTTATTTATCAAACTGTGATTACAGCTTAGTTCTTCAAAGTGTTTACTTAAAGTATGTGTCACATTTTGAAATTTTTTGGCCATTACCTCCCTCAAGACATTTTGAGGGCAGGTTTCATTTACAGCCCTGCAGTACTTGTTCATATGAAGTGACCATTAGCACAGGCTTTAAAGCTGCTTTTGCAGGTAACGGCCAGAAGGCAGCAGCCTTTCTATGTTCCACACTCTTGTAACTAGGGAAACACACCTTCCGGCCACTGGTGACCCTCTGTTATAAATTAGAGTGCAATGTGCCGGGATGAAGCCACAAATGCTGATGTCTCCTTACTTTTGTTTTGTTTTTTAGATTTAATTTATATTTATTATTGGAGTAATATTCCATTGTGTACATGGACCACTTCGTCTTGGTGCATTCCTCAGTTGATGGACATTTTTGTTGCTTCCAAGTGTTGGCTATGGTAAATAGTGCTGGAGTGCGGGATTGCCAGCCTGTGACTTTATGATTTTCATTTTCTCAGGTGATAGGCCCAGCAGTGGTTGTGACTGATTGACTGGTATCTCAATGTTTCCCTTTTCAAAGCACCTACATTGTGTTTTCATTAGTGGCTCTTTACATGCCCCCCCTTACAACCGAGGGTACGCATTTCTCCACATTCCCTTCAGCATTTATTTTTTGCAGCATTTTTCCTAATGGCCATTCTGACTGCTGTAGGCTGATAGGTTTTTGTAATATGGGTATTCATGTCATTAAAATTTTTAAATTCATCAGTTTTCCACACCTTTTATTTTCTGTTTAAAAAAAAAAGAAAAAAGTGTGAGTACAATATACCTCTTGAAAGTGTCTTCTTGGAACGTTGCCCTCGTTTGAATTTTTTGGTCAATTTTCAACCCAAGGATTGTTTTGGAGAGTAGGTGTCATTTACAGGCCTGCGGTTATCTGAATACTTAGTGACCTTATGCAATGGGTTTAAAGCTTCTGTTGTGGGAAACGGCTACAATGAGGTAGCATTTCTCCATTCCCAAATCTGGGTACTAGGGCAAGAGCCTTTCTGGAAGTCGTGTTCCTAGGTTGTAAATTAGAATTGAATGTGCCAGGAGATAGCCCCATATATTTAAGTCTCATTACGTCTTCTTGTTTTTTTTTAATTTTTTAAATTGGGGTTAAGATTAGAATATTGTTTGCCCTAAGTGTACAGAGTCTGGTTCATTTATACATTATATACGTCTATTCATGTACAGATCCTGTTCCTATGTAAAATATTACAGAGTGTTCCATAAAACCCCCTTAATATATGGTCTGGCTTTTTGATATATGTATATACTATGTATTTATATATGTATAGTAACACTAACATTCATTTATCCATTGCCCCCACCTTTCCTTATACATGAGCAGAGTTTGATTTCTAAGCACGTGAGTGTCTTTCTCTTTGGAAATATGTTCATTTCTGTCAGTTATTAGATAACACCATAAGTGATATCATAGGGTATAGGTCTTTTGCTTTCCGACATACCTCATGTTTTGTGATTATCTCCAGGCTCAACTATGGTGCCTCAAAGAGCAGTGCTTCATTGTTTTCCATGGCTTATAATCCATTGTGTACATGGACCACTTCTTCTTGGTGCATTCCTCGGTTGATGGACATTTTCATTGCTTCCAAGTGCTGGCTACGGTAAATCTTGCTGGCGTACAGGTTTGCCAGCCTGTGACTTTTTGATTCTCATTTTCTCAGGTGATAGGCCAAGCAGTGGTTGTGATTGATTGACTGGTAGCTCAATGTTTCCCTTTTCAAAGCACCTACATCGTGTTTTCATTAGTGGCTCTTTACATGCCCCCCCTTACAACCGAGGGTACACATTTCTCCACACTCCCTTCACCATTTATTTTTTGCAGCATTTTTCCTAATGGCCATTCTGACTGCTGTGAGCTGATAGGTTTTTGTAATATGGGTATGCATGTCATTAAAATTTTTTAAATTCATCATCTTCCTACGCCTTTTTCTTTTCTCTTAAAAAAAAACGGTGGGTACAATATAGCTCTAGAAATTGTCTTCTTCGAAGGTTGCCCTTTTTTGAATTTTTTGGTCGATTTTTGACCCCAGAAATTTTCTGGAGGTCAGGTGCCATTTACAGAACTGCAAGTTGGTGAAAATTTAGTGACCTTTTGCAGTGGGTTCAAAGCTGCTGTTTTGAGAAACGGCCACAAGGAGGTAGCATTTCTCCATTCCCCAATCTGGGTACTAGGGCAGCAGAGCCTTTCTGGAAGTCATTGTCCTAGGTTGTAAATTAGAATGGAATTTGCCAGGAGGAATCCCCATAAGTTTATGTCTCATTACTTCTTCTTGGTTTTTAAAATTTTTTTAATCTGGGTAAAGTTTAGAATATTGTTTGTCCTAGGTGTACACAATCTGGTTCATTTGTACATTATGTATGTCTATTAATGTACAGATCCTCTTCCCATGTAAAATATTACAGTGTTCCGTCGACCTCCCTTGCTATATGTTCGGTGTTTTTGATACATGTATATAATATGTATTTGTATATGTATAGTAACACTAATCTTCATTTCCCAATTTCCCCCCTCCTTTCCTTTCAGATGAGCATAGTTTGTTTTCTAATACTGTGAGTGTCTTTCTCTTTGGAAATATGTTCATCTGTGTCAGTTATTACATAATGCCATAACTGATAATATAGGATATAGGTGTTTTGCTTTCCGACCTACTTCATGTTTTGTGATTATCTCCAGGCTCATCTATGGTGCCTCAAAGAGCAGTGCTTCAATGTTTTCCATGGCTAATATTCCATTGTGTACATGGACCACTTCTTGTTGGTGCATTCCTCTGTTGATAGACATTTTCGTTGCTTCCAAGCGTTGCCTATGGTACATATTGCTGGAGTGAAGGATTGCCAGCCTGTGATTTTTCATTTTCATTTTCTCAGGTGATAGACCCAGCAGTGGGTATGATTGCTTGACTGGTATGGTAGCTCAACGTTTACCTTTTCAAGGCACCTCAATTGTGCTTTCATTAGTGGCTCTTACCACGTCCCCCTTAGAATCGAGGGTACGCATTTCTCCACAATCACGTCAGCATTTACTGTTTGCAGCCATTTTGTTGATGGTTATTCTGACTGGTGTGAGCTGATAGGTTTTTGTAATTTGGGTTTACATGTCTGTAAAAATTCCTACAATTCATCATTTCTCCACGGCTTTTCCTTTTCTATTAAAAGAAAAAAGAAAAAAAGTGTTAGTATAATATACCACTTCAAATTTTCTTTTTGGAAGGTTGCATTCTAGAATTTTTTGGTCGATTTTCGACCTCAGTATTTTTTGGAGGGCAGGTGTCATTTACAGAACAGCAATTGGTGAATATTTAGTGACTTTTGCAGTGGGTTTAAAGCTGCTGTTGTGGGAAACGGCCACAAGGATGCAGCATTTCTCCATTCCCAAATCTGGGTACTAGGGCAGCAGAGCCGTTCTGGAAGTCGTTTGCCTAGGTTGTAAGTTTGAATGGAATGTGCCAGGAAAACCCCCCATAAGTTTATGTCTCATTACTCCTAGTTCGTTGTTTTAATTTTTTCAATTGGGGTAATGGTTAGAAAGTTGCTTGTCCAAGGTGTACACACTCTGGTTCATCTACATATTCTATATACCTATTTATGTATAGATCCTCTTTCCATGTAAATTATTACAGATTGTTTCGTAAACTTTCCTTGCTATATGGTCGGTCTCTTTGATATATTTATATAATATGTATTTGTATAAATATGGTAACGCTAATCTTCATTTATCCATTCCCCCCACCTTTCCTTTTAGATAAGCATAGTTTTTTTTAATAAGTCTGTGATTTACTTTCTCTGTGGAAATATGTTCATTTGTGTCAGTTATAAGATAACGCCTATAAGTGATATCATAGGATATAGGACTTTTGCTTTCCGACTTACCTCATATTCTGTGATTATCTCCAAGATCATCTATGGTGCCTCAAAGAGCACTCTTTCATTGTTTTCCATGGCTAGTATTCATTGTGTACATGGACCACTTCTTCTTTATCCTTTCATCTGTTGATGGACATTTTGGTTGCTTCACTGTCTTGTCTATTGTGAATCAGGCTTCAGTGCAGTTTTTGCAGCCCGGGTCTTCTTCATTCTGGTCTTCTCAGGTGAGAGGCCCATTGGTGCACCTGCTGGATTGAATGGTACCTAAATTTTTCCTTTTAAACGCAGCTCCTTTCTGTTCGCATTATTAGCATTTAACCCTTTTACATCTCACCAGCAGCTAGAGGGTACACAGTTCTCTAAAACCTCTTCAGCATTTATTATTTGTAGACTTTTTGCCAATGGTCAGTCGACTGGTGTGAGTTGGAAACTTTTGTAGATTAGCTTGCATGAGCCTAATACTTCCTGAGGTTGAGCTTTTATCCATTTTCCTTTCTTTAAAAAGAGATGAGTAAAACTTACCTCTTCATACTATCTTCTTGAAAATTTTGCCTTTTTTGAATTGTTTTATCCATTCCATACCTCAGTACAATTTTGAGGGCAGGTTTCCTTTACAGCCCTGAGTCCTTGTGAATGGTAAGTGACCATTAGCTGTGGGTTAAAAGCTGCTCATGTGGGAATCGGCCACATGGCGGCAGCATTTCTCCTTTACCAAATCTGGTTACTAGGGCAACAGAGCCTTACTGGAAGTGGTGTTCTAGGTTGTAAATTAGAATGGAATGTGCGAGGAAAACGCCCTTTAAGTTTATATCTCATTACTTCTTGTTGGTATTTTTAACTTAATTTTTATTTTTTATCACAGCAATCTTGAGTACAATGTTCTGTTTGTTCTAGGTGTGCAAGATGGGGTTCTTTCACACATATACATATAGCTCTTCTTCTATGGAGCCTTTTCCCATGTAGGTTATGACACAATGTTGAGTAGTCTTCTCTTGGTATTGCGTAGGTCTTTGTGATTATATATTTCACATGTGTTTGTAACTCTCTGTTAACCTAAATATGGTAATGTATCCAATCCTCACACCTTTCTATTTGGTGAACCATAAGATTTATTTATTTATTTATTTATTTATTTTTGAAGTTTGCTATCATTCTGATTTTTTTTTTTTGAAATTCATGTTCTTTTATTTATTTATTTATTTATTTATGACTGTGTTGGGTCTTCGTTTCTGTGCGAGAGCTTTCTCTAGTTGTGGCAAGTGGGGACCACTCTTCATCGCAGTGCGTGGGCCTATCACCATCGTGGCCTCTCTTGTTGTGGAGCACAGGCTCCAGACGCGCAGGCTCAGTAATTGTGGCTCACGGGCCCAGTTGCTCCGTGGCATGTGGGATCTTCCCAGACCAGGGCTCGAACCTGTGTCCCCTGCATTGGCAGGCAGATTCTCAACCACTGCGCCACCAGGGAAGCCCCAAGATTTTTAATGAATCTATGATAGTGTTTCTCTGTGGAAATATCTTTGTTTGTATCATTTTTTAGGTAACCCCTATATGTGATATGATAGGATATGTGTCTTTCGCTTTCTCACTTACTCCAAGTTGTGTGATTACTTCTAGACTCATCTATGGTGCTGCAAATGACATTGTTTCATTTTTTCACTAGCTCATATTCCATCTGTACAGATAGCAGTTCTTCTTTGTCCACCCATCTGTCGGTGGACTTTTTGGTTACTTCCATATCTTGGCTATTGTAATAATATGCAATACAGATTTGCGTGACTGTGTCCTTCCAATTTGGCCTTCTTAGGTTATAGGTCCAGGAATAGGTCTGCTGGATCATATGGTAGCTCAATGTTTACCTTTTAAAGGCACCTCTATTCTGTTCTCCTTAGTGGCTCTTTCCAGGTTACGTCCCACTTAAAGTGGAGGGTATGTATTTCTTCCCAGCACCTTCAGCATTTATTCTTTGTAGTTTTTGCTGATGCTTATTCTGAGTGGTGTGAGATGATACCTCTTTGTGGTTGAATTTGCATGTGTCTCATAATGCGTAGTAATTGAGCTTTAAGACATGTCATTTTTATTTTTCCAGCTGTGATTAGAGCTTATTTCTTCAAAGTGTTTTCTTAAAGTATGTGTCACCATTTGAAATATTTTGGCCATTATCTCCCTCAAGACCTTTTGAGGGCAGGTTTCATTTACAGCCCTGCAGTACTTGTTCATATGAAGTGACCATTAGCTCAGGCTTTAAACCTGCTTTTGCAGGTAACGGCCAGAGAGCGGCAGCCTTTCTACATTCCCCTTGCTGGTACTAGGGAAACAGACTTAGTGGCCAGTTGTGTTCTTCGGTTATAAATTAGAGTGCAATGTGCCCGGATAAACCCACAAATGTTGATGTCTCCTTGCTTTTGTTTGTTTTTAAATTTAATTTATATTTATTATTAGAGTAATATTCCATTGTGTACGTTTACCACTTCTTCTTGGTGCATTCCTCGGTTGATGGACATTTTCATTGCTTCCAAGTGCTGGCTATGGTAAATCTTGCTGGCGTACAGATTTGCCAGCCTGTGACTTTTTGATTCTCATTTTCTCAGGTGATAGGCCAAGCAGTGGTTGTGATTGATTGACTGGTAGCTCAATGTTTCCCTTTTCAAAGCACCTACACTGTGTTTTCATTAGTGGCTCTTTACATGCCCCCCCTTACAACCGAGGGTACGCATTTCTCCACACTCCCTTCACCGTTTATTTTTTGCAGCATTTTTCCTAATGGCCATTCTGACTGCTGTGAGCTGATAGGTTTTTGTAATATGGGTATGCATGTCATTAAAATTTTTTAAATTCGTCATATTCCTACCCCTTTTTCTTTTCTCTTAAAATAAAACCCCGTGAGTACTATATAGCTCTTGAAATTGTCTTCTTCGAAGGTTGCCCTCTTGTGAAGTTTTTGGTCGACTTTTGACCCGATAAATTTTCTGAAGGGCAGGTGTCATTTACAGAACTGCAAGTTGGTGAAAATTTAGTGACCTTTTGCAGTGGGTTCAAAGCTGCTGTTTTGAGAAACGGCCACAAGGAGGTAGCATTTCTCCATTCCCCAATCTGGGTACTAGGGCAGCAGAGCCTTTCTGGAAGTCATTGTCCTAGGTTGTAAATTAGAATGGAATTTGCCAGGAGGAATCCCCATAATTTTATTTCTCATTACTTCTTCTTGGTTTTTAAAATTTTTTTAATCTGGGTAAAGTTTAGAATATTGTTTGTGCTAGGTGTACACAATCTGGTTCATTTGTACATTATGTATGACTATTAATGTACAGATCCTCTTCCCATGTAAAATATTACAGTGTTCCGTCGACCTCCCTTGCTATATGTTCGGTGTTTTTGGTACATGTATATAAAATGTATTTGTATATGTAGAGTAACACTAATCTTCATTTCCCAATTTCCCCCCTCCTTTCCTTTCAGATGAGCATAGTTTGTTTTCTAAGCCTGTGAGTGTCTTTCTCTTTGGAAATATGTTCATCTGTGTCAGTTATTAGATAATGCCATAAGTGATAATATAGGATATAGCTCTTTTGCTTTCCGACCTACTTCATGTTTTGTGATTATCTCCAGGCTCATCTATGGTGCCTCAAAGAGCAGTGCTTCAATGTTTTCCATGGCTAATATTCCATTGTGTACATGGACCACTTCTTCTTGGTGCATTCCTCTGTTAATGGACATTTTCGTTGCTTCCAAGTTTTGCCTATGGTAAATATTGCTGGAGTGCAGGATTGCCAGCCTGTGATTTTTGATTTTCATTTTCTCAGGTGATAGACCCAGCAGTGGGTATGATTGATTGACTGCTATGGTAGCTCAACGTTTACCTTTTCAAGGCACCTCAATTGTGCTTTCATTAGTGGCTCTTACCACGTCCCCCTTAGAATCGAGGGTACGCATTTCTCCACAATCACGTCAGCATTTATTCTTTGCAGCATTTTTGTTGATGGCCATTCTGACTGGTGTGAGCTGATAGGTTTTTGTAATTTGGGTTTACATGTCTGTAAAAATTCCTACAATTCATAATTTTTCCACGCCTTTTTCTTTTCTGTTAAAAGAAAAAAGAAAAAAAGTGTGACTATAATATACCTCTTCAAATTTTCTTTTTGGAAGGTTGCAGTCAGGAATTTTTTGGTCGATTTTCGACCTCAGTATTTTTTGGAGGGCCGGTGTCATTTACAGACCTGCAATTGGTGAATATTTAGTGACCTTTTGCAGTGGGTTTAAAGCTGCTGTTGTGGGAAACGGCCACAAGGATGCAGCATTTCTCCATTCCCAAATCTGGGTACTAGGGCAGCAGAGCCGTTCTGGAAGTTGTTTCCCTAGGTTTTAAATTTGGATGGAATATGCCAGGAAAACCCCCCATAAGTTTATGTCTCATTACTCTTGGTTCGTTGTTTTAATTTTTTCAATTGGGGTAAGGGTTAGAATGTTGGTCGTCCAAGGTGTACACACTCTGGTTCATCTACATATTCTATATAACTATTTACGTAGAGATCCTCTTCCCGTGTAAATTATTACAGAGTGTTCTGTAATCCTTCCTTGCTATATGGTCGGTCTTTTTGATATATGTATATTATATGTATTTGTATACATATGGTAACGCTAATCTTCTTTATCCATTTCCCCCACCTTTCCTTTAAATAAGCATAGTTTTTTTTAATAAGTCTGTGATTGACTTTCTCTGTGGAAATATGTTCATTTGTGTCAGTTATTAGATAACGCCTATATGTGATATCATAGGATAAAGGACTTTTGCTTTCCGACTTACCTCATTCTCTGTGATTATCTCCAAGATCATCTATGGTGCCTCAAAGAGCAGTGTTTCATTGTTTTCCATGGCTAGTATTCATTGTGTACATGGACCACTTCTTCTTTATCCTTTCATCTGTTGATGGACATTTTAGTTGCTTCACTGTCTTGTCTATTGTGAATAAGGCTGCAGTGCAGCTTTTGCAGCCCAGGTCTTCTTCATTCTGGTCTTCTCAGGTGAGAGGCCCATTGGTGCGCCTACTGGATTGAAGGGTACCTCAATTTTTCCTTTTAAATGCAGCTCCTTTCTCTTCTCATTATTAGCGTTTAACCCTCTTACATTTCACCAGAAGTTAGAGGGTACACAGTTCTCTGTAACCTCTTCAGCATTTATTGTTTGTAGACTTTTTGCCAATGGTCAGTCGACTGGTGTGAGTTGAAAAGTTTTTGTAGATTTTATTGCATGAGTCTAATACTTCCTGAGGCTGAGCTTTTATCCATTTTCCTTTCTTTAAAAAGAGAGTGAGTAAAACTTACTTCTTCATACTATCTTCGTGAACATTTTGCCTGTTTTGAATTCTTTTATCCATTCCCTACCGCAGCACAATTTTGAGGGCAGGTGTCCTTTACAGCCCTGAGTCCTTGTGAATGGTAAGTGACCATTAGCTGTGGGTTAAAAGCTGCTCTTGCGGTAATCGGCCAAAAGTCGGCAGCATTTCTCGTTTACCAAATCTGGTTACTAGGGCAACAGAGCCTTACTTGAAGTAGTGTTCTAGGTTGTAAATTAGAATGGAATGCGCGAGAAAAAAGCCCTTTAAGTTTATGTCTCATTACTTCTTGTTGGTATTTTTAACTTAATTTTTATTTTTTATCACAGCAAACTTGATTACAATGTTTTGTTTGTACTAGGTGTGCAAAATGTGGTTCTTTCACACATATTCTTATATCTATTCTTCTTCGGATCCTTTTCCCATATGGGTTATGACACAATGTTGAGTAGTCTTCCCTTGGTATTGCGTAGGTGTTTGGTGATTATATATTTCACATGTATTTGTATGTCTCTGTTAACCTCAATATGGTAATGTATCCAATCCTCACACCTTTCCATTTGGTGAACCATAAGTTTTTTTAATGAATCTATGATAGTGTTTGTCTGTGGAAATATCTTTGTTTGTATCATTTTTTAGGTAACCCCTATATGTGATATGATAGGATATGTGTCTTTCTCTTTCTCACTTTCTCCAAGTTGCATGCTTACTTCTAGACTCATCTATGGTGCTCCAAATGGCATTGTTTCATTTTTTCACTAGCTCATATTCCATCTGTACAGGTAGCGGTTCTTCTTTGTCCACCCATCTGTCGGTGGACTTTTTGGTTACTTCCATATCTTGGCTATTGTAATACTATGCAATGCAGATTTGCGTGCCTGTGTCCTTCCAATTCTGTCTTCTTAGTTTATAGGTCCAGGAATAAGTCTCCTGGATCATATGGTAGCTCAATGTTTACCTTTTAAAGGCACCTCTGTTCTGTTCTCCTTAGTGGCTCTTTCCAGGTTACATCCCTCTTAAAGTGGAGGGCATGTATTTCTTCCCAGCACCTTCAGGATTTATACTTTGTAGTTTTTGCTGATGATTTTTCTGAGTGGTGTGAGCTGATACCTCTTTGTGGTTGAATTTGTATGTGTCTCATAATGCGTTGTTATTGAGCTTTAAGACATGTCCTTTTTATTTTTCCAGCTGTGATTAGAGCTTATTTCTTCAAAGTGTTTTCATAAAGTATGTGTCACCATTTGAAATATTTTGGCCATTATCTCCCTCAAGACATTTTGAGGGCAGGTTTCATTTACAGCCCTGCAGTACTTGTTCATATGAAGTGACCATTAGCTCAGGCTTTAAACCTGCTTTTGCAGGTAACGGCCAGAGAACGGCAGCCTTTCTACGTTCCCCTTGCTGGTACTAGGGAAACAGACCTACCGGCCAGTGGTGTTCTTCGGTTATAAATTAGAATGCAATGTGCTCAGATAAACCCGCAAATGTTGATCTCTCCTTGCTTTTGTTTGTTTTTAAATTTAATTTATATTTATTATTAGAGTAATAGTCTATTGTGTAAGTGGACCACTTCTTCTTGGTGCATTCCTCGGTTGATGGACATTTTCATTGCTTCCAAGTGCTGGCTATGGTAAATCTTGCTGGCGTACAGGTTTGCCAGCCTGTGACTTTTTGATTCTCATTTTCTCAGGTGATAGGCCAAGCAGTGGTTGTGATTGATTGACTGGTAGCTCAATGTTTCCCTTTTCAAAGCACCTACACTGTGCTTTCCTTAGTGGCTCTTTACATGCCCCCGCTTACAACCGAGGGTACGCATTTCTCCACACTCCCTTCACCGTTTATTTTTTGCAGCATTTTTCCTAATGGCCATTCTGACTGTTGTGAGCTGATAGGTTTTTGTAATATGGGTATGCATGTCATTAAAATTTTTTAAATTCGTCATATTCCTACCCCTTTTTCTTTTCTCTTAAAATAAAACCCCGTGAGTACTATATAGCTCTTGAAATTGTCTTCTTCGAAGGTTGCCATCTTGTGAAGTTATTGGTCAACTTTTGACCCGAAAAATTTTCTGGAGGGCAGGTGTCATTTACAGAACTGCAAGTTGGTGAAAATTTAGTGACCTTTTGCAGTGGGTTCAAAGCTGCTGTTTTGAGAAACGGCCACAAGGAGGTAGCCTTTCTCCATTCCCCAATCTGGGTACTAGGGCAGCAGAGCCTTTCTGGAAGTCATTGTCCTAGGTTGTAAATTAGAATGGAATTTGCCAGGAGGAATCCCCATAAGTTTATGTCTCATTACTTCTTCTTGGTTTTTAAAATTTTTTTAATCTGGGTAAAGTTTAGAATATTGTTTGTCCTAGGTGTACACAATCTGGTTCATTTGTACATTATGTATGTCTATTAATGTACAGATCCTCTTCCCATGTAAAATATTACAGTGTTCAGTCGACCTCCCTTGCTATATGTTCGGTGTTTTTGATACATGTATATAATATGTATTTGTATATGTATAGTAACACTAATCTTCATTTCCCAATTTCCCCCCTCCTTTCCTTTCAGATGAGCATAGTTTGTTTTCTAAGACTGTGAGTGTCTTTCTCTTTGGAAATATGTTCATCTGTGTCAGTTATTACATAATGCCATAAGTGATAATATAGGATATAGGTGTTTTGCTTTCCGACCTACTTCATGTTTTGTGATTATCTCCAGGCTCATCTATGGTGCCTCAAAGAGCAGTCCTTCAATGTTTTCCATGGCTAATATTCCATTGTGTACATGGACCACTTCTTCTTGGTGCATTCCTCTGTTGATGGACATTTTCGTTGCTTCCAAGTGTTGCCTATGGTAAATATTGCTGGAGTGCAAGATTGCCAGCCTGTGATTTTGATATTCATTTTCTCAGGTGATAGACCCAGCAGTGGGTATGATTGATTGACTGCTATGGTAGCTCAACGTTTACCTTTTCAAGGCACCTCAATTGTGCTTTCATTAGTGGCTCCTACCACGTACCCCTTAGAATCGAGGGTACGCATTTCTCCACAATCACGTCAGCATTTATTGTTTGCAGCATTTTTGTTGATGGCCATTCTGACTGGTGTGAGCTGATAGGTTTTTGTAATTTGAGTTTACATGTCTGTAAAAATTCCTACAATTCATAATTTTTCCACGCCTTTTTCTTTTCTGTTAAAAGAAAAAAGAAAAAAAGTGTGACTATAATATACCTCTTCAAATTTTCTTTTTGGAAGGTTGCACTCTGGAATTTTTTGGTCGATTTTCGACCTCAGTATTTTTTGGAGGGCCGGTGTCATTTATAGACCTCCAATTGGTGAATATTTAGTGACCTTTTGAAGTGGGTTTAAAGCTGCTGTTGTGGGAAATGGCCACAAGGATGCAGCATTTCTCCATTCCCAAATCTGGATACTAGGGCAGCAGAGCCGTTCTGGAAGTTGTTTCCCTAGGTTTTAAATTTGGATGGAATGTGCCAGGAAAACCCCCCATAAGTTTATGTCTCATTACTCCTGGTTCGTTGTTTTAATTTTTTCAATTGGGGTAATGATTAGAATGTTGCTCGTCCAAGGTGTACACACTCTGGTTCATCTACATATTCTATATAACTATTTTCGTAGAGATCCTCTTCCCGTGTAAATTATTACAGAGTGTTCTGTAATCCTTCCTTGCTATATGGTCGGTCTTTTTGATATATGTATATTATATGTATTTGTATACATATGGTAACGCTAATCTTCATTTATCCATTTCCCCCACCTTTCCTTTAAATAAGAATAGTTTTTTTTAATAAGTCTGTGATTGACTTTCTCTGTGGAAATATGTTCATTTGTGTCAGTTATTAGATAACGCCTATATGTGATATCATAGGATATAGGACTTTTGCTTTCTGACTTACCTCATGTTCTGTGATTATCTCCAAGATCATCTATGGTGCCTCAAAGAGCAGTGTTTCATTGTTTTCCATGGCTAGTATTCATTGTGTACATGGACGACTTCTTCTTTATCCTTTCATCTGTTGATGGACATTTTAGTTGCTTCACTGTCTTGTCTATTGTGAATAAGGCTGCAGTGCAGCTTTTGCAGCCCGGGTCTTCTTCATTCTGGTCTTCTCAGTTGAGAGGCCCATTGGTGCGCCTGCTGGATTGAATGGTACCTCAATTTTTCCTTTTAAACGCAGCTCCTTTCTGTTCTCATTATTAGCGTTTAACTCTCTTACATCTCACCAGCAGCTAGAGGGTACACAGTTCTCTAAAACCTCTTCAGCATTTATTGTTTGTAGACTTTTTGCCAATGGTCAGTCGACTGGTGTGAGTTGAAAATTTTTTGTAGATTTTATTGCATGAGTCTAATACGTCCTGAGGCTGAGCTTTTATCCATTTTCCTTTCTTTAAAAAGAGAGTGAAACACATCTAAAAAAAAATAAATAAAGAGAGTGAGTAAAACTTGCCTCTTCATATTATGTTCTTGAAAATTCTGCCTGTTTTGATTTTTTTTTATCCATTCCCTACCTCAGCCAATTTTGGGGGCAGGTGTCCTTTAGAGCCCTGAGTCCTTGTGAATGGTAAGTGACCATTAGCTGTGGGTTAAAAGCTGCTCTTGCGGGAATCGGCCACAAGGCGGCAGCATTTCTGCTTTACCAAATCTGGTTACTACGGCAACAGAGCCTTACTTGAAGTGGTGTTCTAGGTTGTAAATTAGAATGGAATGTGCGAGGAAAAAGCCCTTTAAGTGTATGTCTCCTTACTTCTTGTTGGTATTTTTAACTTAATTTTTATTTTTTATCACAGCAAAATTGATTACAATGTTTTGTTTGTTCTAGGTGTGCAAGATGTGGTTCTTTCACGCATATACATATATCTATTCTTCTTTGGAGCCTTTTCCCATGTAGGTTATGACACAGTGTGGAGTAGTCTTCTCTTGGTATTGCGTAGGTCTTTGGTGATTATGTATTTCACATGTGTTTCTATCTCTCTGTTAACCTCAATATGGTAATGTATCCAATCCTCACACCTTTCTATTTGGTGAACCATAAGATTTATTTATTTATTTATTTTTTTTTTAAATTTGTTAACATTCTGATGTTTTTTTTAGAAATTCACGTTCTTTTATTTATTTATTTATTTATTTATGACTGTGTTGGGTCTTCGTTTCTGTGCGAGGGCTTTCTCTATTTGTGGCAAGTGGGGACCACTCTTCATCGCGGTGCGCGGGCCTCTCACCATCGTGGCCTCTCTTGTTGTGGAGCACAGGCTCCAGACGCGCAGGCTCAGTAATTGTGGCTCACGGGCCCAGTTGCTCCGTGGCATGTGGGATCTTCCCAGACCAGGGCTCGAACCCGTGTCCCCTACATTGGCAGGCAGATTCTCAACCACTGCGCCACCAGGGAAGCCCCAAGATTTTTAATGAATCTATGATAGTGTTTCTCTGTGGAAATATCTTTGTTTGTATCATTTTTTAGGTAACCCCTATATGTGATATGATAGGATATGTGTCTTTCGCTTTCTCACTTACTCCAAGTTGTGTGATTACTTCTAGACTCATCTATGGTGCTGCAAATGACATTGTTTCATTTTTTCACTAGCTCATATTCCATCTGTACAGATAGCAGTTCTTCTTTGTCCACCCATCTGTCGGTGGACTTTTTGGTTACTTCCATATCTTGGCTATTGTAATAATATGCAATACAGATTTGCGTGCCTGTGTCCTTCCAATTTTGCCTTCTTACGTTATAGGTCCAGGAATAGGACTGCTGGATCATATGGTAGCTCAATGTTTACCTTTTAAAGGCACCTCTATTCTGTTCTCCTTAGTGGCTCTTTCCAGGTTACGTCCCACTTAAAGTGGAGGGTATGTATTTCTTCCCAGCACCTTCAGCATTTATTCTTTGTAGTTTTTGCTGAGGGTTATTCTGAGTGGTGTGAGCTGATACCTCTTGGTGGTTGAATTTGCATGTGTCTCAAAATGCGTTGAAATTGAGCTTTAAGACATGTCCTTTTTATTTTTCCAGCTGTGATTAGAGCTTATTTCTTCAAAGTGTTTTCTTAAAGTATGTGTCACCTTTTGAAATATTTTGGCCATTATCTCCCTCAAGACATTTTGAGGGCAGGTTTCATTTACAGCCCTGCAGTACTTGTTCATATGAAGTGACCATTAGCTCAGGCTTTAAACCTGCTTTTGCAGGTATCGGCCAAAGAGCGGCAGCCTTTCTACGTTCCCCTTGCTGGTACTAGGGAAACAGACCTACCGTTCAGTGGTGTTCTTCGGTTATAAATTAGAGTGAATGTGCCCGGATAAACCCACAAATGTTGATGTCTCCTTGCTTTTGTTTGTTTTTAAATTTGATTTATATTTATTATTAGAGTAATATACCATTGTGTACGTAGACCACTTCTTCTTGGTGCATTCCTCAGTTGATGGACATTTTCATTGCTTCCAAGTGCTGGCTATGGTAAATCTTGCTGGCGTACAGGTGTGCCAGCCTGTGACTTTTTGATTCTCATTTTGTCAGGTGATAGGCCAAGAAGTGATTGTGATTGATTGACTGGTATCTCAATGTTTCCCTTTTCAAAGCACCTACATTGTGTTTTCATTAGTGGCTCTTTACATGCCCCCGCTTACAACCGAGGGTACGCATTTCTCCCCACTCCCTTCACCATTTATTTTTTGCAGCATTTTTCCTAATGGCCATTCTGACTGCTGTGAGCTGATAGGTTTTTGTAATATGGGTATGCATGTCATTAAAATTTTTAAAATTCATCAATTCCTACGCCTTTTTCTTTTCTCTTAAAAGAAAAAACCGTGAGTACAATATAGCTCTTGAAATTGTCTTCTTCGAAGGTTGCCCTCCTCTGAAGATTTTGGTCGATATTTGACCCCAGAAATTTTCTGGAGGGCAGTTGCCATTTACAGAACTGCAAGTTGGTGAAAATTTACTGACCTTTTGCAGTGGGTTCAAAGCTGCTGTTGTGGGAAACGGCCACAAGGAGGTAGCATTTCTCCATTACAAAATCTGGGCAATAGGGAATCAGAGCTGTTTTGGAAGTCGTTTGCCTAGGTTGTAAATTTGAATGGAATGTGCCAGTAAAACCCCCCATAAGTTTATGTCTCATTACTCCTAGTTCGTTGTTTTAATTTTTTCAATTGGGGTAATGGTTAGAATGTTGCTTGTGCAAGGTGTACACACTCTGGTTCATCTTCATATTCTATATACCTATTTATGTAGAGATCCTCTTCCCGTGTAAATTATTACAGAGTGTTTCGTAAACCTTCCTTGCTATATGGTCGGTCTCGTTGATATATGTATATAATATGTATTTGTATACATATGGTAATGCTAATCTTCATTTATCCATTCCCCCCACCTTTCCTTTTAGATAAGCATAGTTTTTTTAAATAAGTTTGTGATTGACTTTCTCTGTGGAAATATGTTCATTTGTGTCAGTTATTAGATAACGCCTATAAGTGATATCATAGGATATAGGACTTTTGCTTTCCGACTTACCTCATGTTCTGTGATTATCTCCAAGATCATCTATGGTGCCTCAAAGAGCAGTGTTTCATTGTTTTCCATGGCTAGTATTCATTGTGTACACGGACCACTTCTTCTTTATCCTTTCATGTGTTGATGGACATTTTGGTTGCTTCACTGTCTTGTATATTGTGAATAAGGCTGCAGTGCAGCTTTTGCAGCCCGGGTCTTCTTCATTCTGGTCTTCTCAGGTGAGAGGCCCATTGGTTCACCTGCTGGATTGAATGGTACCTCAATATTTCCTTTTAAACGCAGCTCCTTTCTGTTCTCATTATTAGCGTTTAACCCTTTTACATCTCACCAGCAGCTAGAGGGCATACAGTTCTCTAAAACCCCTTCAGCATTTATTGCTTGTAGACTTTTTGCCAATGGTCAGTCGACTGGTGTGAGTTGAAAAGTTTTAGTAGATTAGATTGCATGAGTCTAACACTTCCTGAGGTTGAGCTTTAACCATTTTCCTTTCTTTAAAAAGAGAGTGAGTAAAACTTGCCTCTTCATACTATGTTCTTGAAAATTCTGCCTGTTTTGATTTTTTTTTATCCATTCCCTACCTCAGCCAATTTTGGGGGCAGGTGTCCTTTAGAGCCCTGAGTCCTTGTGAATGGTAAGTGACCATTAGCTGTGGGTTAAAAGCTGCTCTTGCGGGAATCGGCCACAAGGCGGCAGCATTTCTGCTTTACCAAATCTGGTTACTACGGCAACAGAGCCTTACTTGAAGTGGTGTTCTAGGTTGTAAATTAGAATGGAATGTGCGAGGAAAAAGCCCTTTAAGTGTATGTCTCCTTACTTCTTGTTGGTATTTTTAACTTAATTTTTATTTTTTATCACAGCAAAATTGATTACAATGTTTTGTTTGTTCTAGGTGTGCAAGATGTGGTTCTTTCACGCATATACATATATCTATTCTTCTTTGGAGCCTTTTCCCATGTAGGTTATGACACAGTGTGGAGTAGTCTTCTCTTGGTATTGCGTAGGTCTTTGGTGATTATGTATTTCACATGTGTTTCTATCTCTCTGTTAACCTCAATATGGTAATGTATCCAATCCTCACACCTTTCTATTTGGTGAACCATAAGATTTATTTATTTATTTATTTTTTTTTTAAATTTGTTAACATTCTGATGTTTTTTTTAGAAATTCACGTTCTTTTATTTATTTATTTATTTATTTATGACTGTGTTGGGTCTTCGTTTCTGTGCGAGGGCTTTCTCTATTTGTGGCAAGTGGGGACCACTCTTCATCGCGGTGCGCGGGCCTCTCACCATCGTGGCCTCTCTTGTTGTGGAGCACAGGCTCCAGACGCGCAGGCTCAGTAATTGTGGCTCACGGGCCCAGTTGCTCCGTGGCATGTGGGATCTTCCCAGACCAGGGCTCGAACCCGTGTCCCCTACATTGGCAGGCAGATTCTCAACCACTGCGCCACCAGGGAAGCCCCAAGATTTTTAATGAATCTATGATAGTGTTTCTCTGTGGAAATATCTTTGTTTGTATCATTTTTTAGGTAACCCCTATATGTGATATGATAGGATATGTGTCTTTCGCTTTCTCACTTACTCCAAGTTGTGTGATTACTTCTAGACTCATCTATGGTGCTGCAAATGACATTGTTTCATTTTTTCACTAGCTCATATTCCATCTGTACAGATAGCAGTTCTTCTTTGTCCACCCATCTGTCGGTGGACTTTTTGGTTACTTCCATATCTTGGCTATTGTAATAATATGCAATACAGATTTGCGTGCCTGTGTCCTTCCAATTTTGCCTTCTTAGGTTATAGGTCCAGGAATAGGACTGCTGGATCATATGGTAGCTCAATGTTTACCTTTTAAAGGCACCTCTATTCTGTTCTCCTTAGTGGCTCTTTCCAGGTTACGTCCCACTTAAAGTGGAGGGTATGTATTTCTTCCCAGCACCTTCAGCATTTATTCTTTGTAGTTTTTGCTGAGGGTTATTCTGAGTGGTGTGAGCTGATACCTCTTGGTGGTTGAATTTGCATGTGTCTCAAAATGCGTTGAAATTGAGCTTTAAGACATGTCCTTTTTATTTTTCCAGCTGTGATTAGAGCTTATTTCTTCAAAGTGTTTTCTTAAAGTATGTGTCACCTTTTGAAATATTTTGGCCATTATCTCCCTCAAGACATTTTGAGGGCAGGTTTCATTTACAGCCCTGCAGTACTTGTTCATATGAAGTGACCATTAGCTCAGGCTTTAAACCTGCTTTTGCAGGTATCGGCCAAAGAGCGGCAGCCTTTCTACGTTCCCCTTGCTGGTACTAGGGAAACAGACCTACCGTTCAGTGGTGTTCTTCGGTTATAAATTAGAGTGAATGTGCCCGGATAAACCCACAAATGTTGATGTCTCCTTGCTTTTGTTTGTTTTTAAATTTGATTTATATTTATTATTAGAGTAATATACCATTGTGTACGTAGACCACTTCTTCTTGGTGCATTCCTCAGTTGATGGACATTTTCATTGCTTCCAAGTGCTGGCTATGGTAAATCTTGCTGGCGTACAGGTGTGCCAGCCTGTGACTTTTTGATTCTCATTTTGTCAGGTGATAGGCCAAGAAGTGATTGTGATTGATTGACTGGTATCTCAATGTTTCCCTTTTCAAAGCACCTACATTGTGTTTTCATTAGTGGCTCTTTACATGCCCCCGCTTACAACCGAGGGTACGCATTTCTCCCCACTCCCTTCACCATTTATTTTTTGCAGCATTTTTCCTAATGGCCATTCTGACTGCTGTGAGCTGATAGGTTTTTGTAATATGGGTATGCATGTCATTAAAATTTTTAAAATTCATCAATTCCTACGCCTTTTTCTTTTCTCTTAAAAGAAAAAACCGTGAGTACAATATAGCTCTTGAAATTGTCTTCTTCGAAGGTTGCCCTCCTCTGAAGATTTTGGTCGATATTTGACCCCAGAAATTTTCTGGAGGGCAGTTGCCATTTACAGAACTGCAAGTTGGTGAAAATTTACTGACCTTTTGCAGTGGGTTCAAAGCTGCTGTTGTGGGAAACGGCCACAAGGAGGTAGCATTTCTCCATTACAAAATCTGGGCAATAGGGAATCAGAGCTGTTTTGGAAGTCGTTTGCCTAGGTTGTAAATTTGAATGGAATGTGCCAGTAAAACCCCCCATAAGTTTATGTCTCATTACTCCTAGTTCGTTGTTTTAATTTTTTCAATTGGGGTAATGGTTAGAATGTTGCTTGTGCAAGGTGTACACACTCTGGTTCATCTTCATATTCTATATACCTATTTATGTAGAGATCCTCTTCCCGTGTAAATTATTACAGAGTGTTTCGTAAACCTTCCTTGCTATATGGTCGGTCTCGTTGATATATGTATATAATATGTATTTGTATACATATGGTAATGCTAATCTTCATTTATCCATTCCCCCCACCTTTCCTTTTAGATAAGCATAGTTTTTTTAAATAAGTTTGTGATTGACTTTCTCTGTGGAAATATGTTCATTTGTGTCAGTTATTAGATAACGCCTATAAGTGATATCATAGGATATAGGACTTTTGCTTTCCGACTTACCTCATGTTCTGTGATTATCTCCAAGATCATCTATGGTGCCTCAAAGAGCAGTGTTTCATTGTTTTCCATGGCTAGTATTCATTGTGTACACGGACCACTTCTTCTTTATCCTTTCATGTGTTGATGGACATTTTGGTTGCTTCACTGTCTTGTATATTGTGAATAAGGCTGCAGTGCAGCTTTTGCAGCCCGGGTCTTCTTCATTCTGGTCTTCTCAGGTGAGAGGCCCATTGGTTCACCTGCTGGATTGAATGGTACCTCAATATTTCCTTTTAAACGCAGCTCCTTTCTGTTCTCATTATTAGCGTTTAACCCTTTTACATCTCACCAGCAGCTAGAGGGCATACAGTTCTCTAAAACCCCTTCAGCATTTATTGCTTGTAGACTTTTTGCCAATGGTCAGTCGACTGGTGTGAGTTGAAAAGTTTTAGTAGATTAGATTGCATGAGTCTAACACTTCCTGAGGTTGAGCTTTAACCATTTTCCTTTCTTTAAAAAGAGAGTGAGTAAAACTTGCCTCTTCATACTATGTTCTTGAAAATTCTGCCTGTTTTGATTTTTTTTTATCCATTCCCTACCTCAGCCAATTTTGGGGGCAGGTGTCCTTTAGAGCCCTGAGTCCTTGTGAATGGTAAGTGACCATTAGCTGTGGGTTAAAAGCTGCTCTTGCGGGAATCGGCCACAAGGCGGCAGCATTTCTGCTTTACCAAATCTGGTTACTACGGCAACAGAGCCTTACTTGAAGTGGTGTTCTAGGTTGTAAATTAGAATGGAATGTGCGAGGAAAAAGCCCTTTAAGTGTATGTCTCCTTACTTCTTGTTGGTATTTTTAACTTAATTTTTATTTTTTATCACAGCAAAATTGATTACAATGTTTTGTTTGTTCTAGGTGTGCAAGATGTGGTTCTTTCACGCATATACATATATCTATTCTTCTTTGGAGCCTTTTCCCATGTAGGTTATGACACAGTGTGGAGTAGTCTTCTCTTGGTATTGCGTAGGTCTTTGGTGATTATGTATTTCACATGTGTTTCTATCTCTCTGTTAACCTCAATATGGTAATGTATCCAATCCTCACACCTTTCTATTTGGTGAACCATAAGATTTATTTATTTATTTATTTTTTTTTTAAATTTGTTAACATTCTGATGTTTTTTTTAGAAATTCACGTTCTTTTATTTATTTATTTATTTATTTATGACTGTGTTGGGTCTTCGTTTCTGTGCGAGGGCTTTCTCTATTTGTGGCAAGTGGGGACCACTCTTCATCGCGGTGCGCGGGCCTCTCACCATCGTGGCCTCTCTTGTTGTGGAGCACAGGCTCCAGACGCGCAGGCTCAGTAATTGTGGCTCACGGGCCCAGTTGCTCCGTGGCATGTGGGATCTTCCCAGACCAGGGCTCGAACCCGTGTCCCCTACATTGGCAGGCAGATTCTCAACCACTGCGCCACCAGGGAAGCCCCAAGATTTTTAATGAATCTATGATAGTGTTTCTCTGTGGAAATATCTTTGTTTGTATCATTTTTTAGGTAACCCCTATATGTGATATGATAGGATATGTGTCTTTCGCTTTCTCACTTACTCCAAGTTGTGTGATTACTTCTAGACTCATCTATGGTGCTGCAAATGACATTGTTTCATTTTTTCACTAGCTCATATTCCATCTGTACAGATAGCAGTTCTTCTTTGTCCACCCATCTGTCGGTGGACTTTTTGGTTACTTCCATATCTTGGCTATTGTAATAATATGCAATACAGATTTGCGTGCCTGTGTCCTTCCAATTTTGCCTTCTTAGGTTATAGGTCCAGGAATAGGACTGCTGGATCATATGGTAGCTCAATGTTTACCTTTTAAAGGCACCTCTATTCTGTTCTCCTTAGTGGCTCTTTCCAGGTTACGTCCCACTTAAAGTGGAGGGTATGTATTTCTTCCCAGCACCTTCAGCATTTATTCTTTGTAGTTTTTGCTGAGGGTTATTCTGAGTGGTGTGAGCTGATACCTCTTGGTGGTTGAATTTGCATGTGTCTCAAAATGCGTTGAAATTGAGCTTTAAGACATGTCCTTTTTATTTTTCCAGCTGTGATTAGAGCTTATTTCTTCAAAGTGTTTTCTTAAAGTATGTGTCACCTTTTGAAATATTTTGGCCATTATCTCCCTCAAGACATTTTGAGGGCAGGTTTCATTTACAGCCCTGCAGTACTTGTTCATATGAAGTGACCATTAGCTCAGGCTTTAAACCTGCTTTTGCAGGTATCGGCCAAAGAGCGGCAGCCTTTCTACGTTCCCCTTGCTGGTACTAGGGAAACAGACCTACCGTTCAGTGGTGTTCTTCGGTTATAAATTAGAGTGAATGTGCCCGGATAAACCCACAAATGTTGATGTCTCCTTGCTTTTGTTTGTTTTTAAATTTGATTTATATTTATTATTAGAGTAATATACCATTGTGTACGTAGACCACTTCTTCTTGGTGCATTCCTCAGTTGATGGACATTTTCATTGCTTCCAAGTGCTGGCTATGGTAAATCTTGCTGGCGTACAGGTGTGCCAGCCTGTGACTTTTTGATTCTCATTTTGTCAGGTGATAGGCCAAGAAGTGATTGTGATTGATTGACTGGTATCTCAATGTTTCCCTTTTCAAAGCACCTACATTGTGTTTTCATTAGTGGCTCTTTACATGCCCCCGCTTACAACCGAGGGTACGCATTTCTCCCCACTCCCTTCACCATTTATTTTTTGCAGCATTTTTCCTAATGGCCATTCTGACTGCTGTGAGCTGATAGGTTTTTGTAATATGGGTATGCATGTCATTAAAATTTTTAAAATTCATCAATTCCTACGCCTTTTTCTTTTCTCTTAAAAGAAAAAACCGTGAGTACAATATAGCTCTTGAAATTGTCTTCTTCGAAGGTTGCCCTCCTCTGAAGATTTTGGTCGATATTTGACCCCAGAAATTTTCTGGAGGGCAGTTGCCATTTACAGAACTGCAAGTTGGTGAAAATTTACTGACCTTTTGCAGTGGGTTCAAAGCTGCTGTTGTGGGAAACGGCCACAAGGAGGTAGCATTTCTCCATTACAAAATCTGGGCAATAGGGAATCAGAGCTGTTTTGGAAGTCGTTTGCCTAGGTTGTAAATTTGAATGGAATGTGCCAGTAAAACCCCCCATAAGTTTATGTCTCATTACTCCTAGTTCGTTGTTTTAATTTTTTCAATTGGGGTAATGGTTAGAATGTTGCTTGTGCAAGGTGTACACACTCTGGTTCATCTTCATATTCTATATACCTATTTATGTAGAGATCCTCTTCCCGTGTAAATTATTACAGAGTGTTTCGTAAACCTTCCTTGCTATATGGTCGGTCTCGTTGATATATGTATATAATATGTATTTGTATACAT